>NW_026869062.1:0-61861 GCF_020745735.1 Hemiscyllium ocellatum
AAAACTTCGGTGAGGCCAAGATGGAATACCGTGTGTAGTTTCTGGAGCCACATTACAGGAAGGATTGATTGCACTGGAGGGGTGCAGAGGAGACTCACCAGGATGTTCCCTTAGATGGAGCATATCAGCTATGGAGAGAGGTGGATAGCTCGGGTTGTTAGTTTGGAGGAGAGGAAGATGAGAAGGCCGTGATTCAGAAGGGTAGGTTTACGAGGGACATGGACACAGTGGATAGACAGCAGCTGTTCCTTTTAGGCAAAGGGCCACAATTTTAAAGTGAAGGTTTGAGGTTTCGTGAGGATTTGAGGACTGTTTTTCACCCAGAGTGTGTTCGGGTTTGGAATGCGCTTCTTGAGACGGGAGTTATTATGGTAACCTCTAAACCATTAGAAAATACACAGTTGTGCACTGGAAATGCCGGAAGACTCTCGGCTACAGGCCTTGTGTGGGAAGTGGGACTAATGTAGACCGTGCTGTATTTCTGATGGTACAGAGTCTGTGCTTCTGGTTGTGGACAGTCAATCATTGATTAGCTTAAGATAGGAATTGATGGTTTTCTGAAGAATATCTTATCAAAATTTATATGTGTGAACTTCTAATATCTTCTGAAAATATGTCAATGGCAAAAGTAAGAGAAAAATGAGCAATTTTCTTACAGTCTATTACCAAATAATTGAGGACCCGGAAATAGCAGAACAATGGAACAAATATTTCACTTATGCTTTCACAGAAGAAAACAAAGCAAAAAGAAAATTTCCTAGCAATACGAGGGAACTTTAGTCTGATGAGAAAAAGGGAATAGAATGAAATTTGCAACTAAGAGTTTTAGAGGAAGTATTGGATTGAAATTAATGAGCATAGACAAAGGGAACCGAGATTTAAGAAATGGGAATCATATTTAACAAAGTGGCTTTTCGCAAAATTATGGAGAAGGCATCAATGCAATACGATTGAAATCGCAGAAAGATTTCTGATAAAGCCCCAACGTTTTGTGCAAATTCGAATCCTATAGGACTGGGGCTAATATATGTTCATGGTTTTAGAATGGGACAGCTGGTAGGAAACACAGAGTAGGAATAAAACCATGATTGTTGAATGGATGGCTTGGAGGATATAACAAGGATTGTTAATCCCAATACACATCATATCTTTGGATGAGGGTCTCAAATGCAATATTCCCAAGTCTACTGACAGCACTAAATGATGTCAGCTTGTGAGGATCACTGTATGGGAAAAACTGCATTGAGAAGACATTCGGCCATGAATTAGCATGGGGAAAGCTCAATGTGTTGAATCACCTCCTGCTTTCCTGACGTTTCTGTGCAGTCTGTGGGAGTAGAGTTTGGGGCAACTGAGCCTGTATTCCATGGGCTTTAGGAAAATGAGTGGAGATCTCATTGAAATACATAAAACTCTGACAGGGCGAGACAAATTGGAATCAGGGATGATAATTCCCCAGGCTGGGGTGCACTAAACAAGGGACTACAGCAATATGCATTTAATAAATTCGTGTTATCGGAGTACTGCTTGTATATTGAATTGATGGACCGAAGGGATTACAGCAGTTCCTATTTTATAAATCACAATCTTTAAACATATTCAGAGAAATGATCACTGTATGGGAAAAACTGCATTGAGAAGACGTTCGGCCATGAATTAGCATGGGGAAAGCTCAATGTGTTGAATCACCTCCTTCTTTCCCGACGTTTCTGTGCAGTCTGTGGGAAAGCGCTGTAAAAGTTGTCATAAGCGCTCAGCTGATAGGAAGGAGGCCTCTGCAGTTTCAAGAGGACTGTGTTTTCCATTCCCTTTTCTGATACTGAGACTGGGGCCGGGTGTTCTGTCCGGTTATATCCTTTAAGACGTTGGAGCAGTTTGGTACAATAGAGTGTCTGGCTTGGCCGATTCAGAGACCATTGAAACAATTATCAAATGTCTGTGTGTCTGTAGTCAGTTTTAGGCCAGATCAGGAAAGCACGGAGATTCACTTCCTGGAAGTGGATTGGTCAAGAAAATCAATGTTTACAATCATCATTGGAAAAAAGATCGCTATTACTGACACCAAATTTTAGGTCTCGATATTTTATTAACTTTAACTTCCACCAGCTGCCAGATCATTAGCCTTGTCTGGATTAGTAATCCAGTGACATTTCCACAACAGCACCATCCCCACATGGGGACCTATCAGAAAGCACACTGAACAGGTTATTTCTGTGCTGCTTTGCAGCTATGTCAAAAAGTCCTCTCACCAATTTGACTGTCGTGATGGCACTGAATGGGGTGGTAAATGGTCAGATTTTAGTTATTCCCCTCTTAGGGGATTGGACATAGTTGAGTAATTTTCCACATTGTCAGGGAGATGTCAGAATTGGAGCTGGAATGAAACAGCTTCCTCAGGGACACGGCTTTTGTGCAGCACAAGTCTTCGGTTCTATTGCAGGACTGGTGTCAGGGCTCATTGCCTTTGCCGTTTCTATTGTGTTCAGCTATTTCTTCATGTCAAGTGCAGCGAATCGAATTGATTGAAAACTGACATCTGCGATTCTGTGGTATCATGATGAGGATGAGGTGCGCCATCCACTCAACAATGTTTCATCTGTAATGCCATCTTCTGTGTTCAAAGTGAATGTGTTTCCCTTCGTTTTCTCCCTCACCATGATTAAGATGTTTGTAGTGTCATTGACGCCAGTCCTATGCAGTTTCAGAATCAAGGACCTTGTCACCATGCATTATTGGCCCGTCCCCAGTGTACGGCGCTTCAGGTTGGATGGGATGTTTGAGCATCTTTGACATACTTCTTTGGAAATTGTTCAAAAACAGAAATTGTTGAAGAAACTTCAGACGATGTTGCAGCATCTTTTGAAGTGAATGCAGAGTGAAACGTTCAGGTCCGGTGACCCTCTACAAAGCTCCCAGTTTCTCCAGCAATTTTTCTATTTTTATTTGCCGCATCCATAGTTATTTGTTCTGTTCCTATTCATTTCTGGAGAAACTCAGCAGGTCTGTCTGCATCTGCAGAGACAGATAAACAAAGTTAGCGTTTCAAGCCCCGTGTGGCACTTCTTCAGAACTGAAAAGGATCGGAAACTGGGATTTTTGATCCCTTGTCAGAGGTGGAGGATGGGTGACAGGGAAAAGAGGGTGTGGCAAAGAGAAGCGGGCTTTAAGCACTGGTGAACGAGAAAATGATATAAAATGGGTGTAAATTAAGACGTGGCTGGGGGAAAGGGATTATCTCTATTGAGTACAAGGTAAAGATGATACAATCACACAAGGTCTAAGGGAGGCCAGGAGGGAGAATGTTGACTGTGTGGCATTATATAGACCTGGCCTTAACTACGTTTTCACTGTCGAGATCATCAGAACTTTTAGACAAAGGACTTCAGGTGTTTGACTTCTTATTGGCACTAGTAAACGTTTCTTGCTGTCTTGGTATTGTAATACGGAGAAAAATAAATAACAGCATGAAGTTTGGGCTGGGTATTGCTTTACTGTCATGTTTAATATAGTTTCAAATTTGCAGTGTGTATCCTTAAGTGCTTGTTCTTGAATTTAGTATCAGACGGAGTGTAGAAGGTTGAGGGGTGACATTACAGAAGATTATAAAATCATGAGTGGCATGGATGGGGTGAATAGCCAAGGCCTTTCCACGGGATGGGGGAGTTCAAACATAGAGGGGATAGTTTTAAGGTTAAAGAGGGAATATATAAAAGTAACGAAGGAGCAACAATTTTACACAGAGGGTGGTTTGGGTATGGAATGAGCTGCCAGAGGAAGAGTGGTAGATACGTGTACAGCTACAACATTTGAAACTCATTTGGACAAACATATGAATGGGAAACATTTCGAGGCATATGGGACAAATGAAAGCAGGTGGGAAGAGCTTAATTTGGAAAACTTGGCCAGCACGGACATTTAGAAAAGCTTCACGCAGAGTCAGTGTGGTTTTCTGAAAGGGAAATTATATTTTGCCCTGTAAAATCATGCAAAGTATTTCTGGAGATGCCTGAGAATGTAACAAGCGGACATGATAAAGAGGATCTGGTAGACATCAGGCTTTCCAGATATTTTCCACAAGGTATTAAAATAAAAGTTCTTACATAAGTCAGAAGTTCGTAGGATGACGGATAATATAGTAACGTGGGATGATGATTGGTTAACACATGGAAAACGGGGAGTCAGGATTAATTGATCTTCATGATCAAGGTATATCTGCTGGAGTACACAAATATCAGCCCAATGACATCAGTCATTCACAGTCTATACTGATAGCCCCATGGCGGGAGCTGAGTGTAATACACATCCGAGGTTGTGAATGACTCTGAGAATCAGAAGGCAGACTGTTATTTAATGAAGAGGACTTCCAGAAAAGGAGCAGTACAAAGGAATTGGAGTGTTCCTGTGTATGAAACATAAAGCCAGCATGCTGACGCAGCAAGTAACTAGGTTGGTTCATTAGACGGCTTCCTGGGCCGAAAGGAATGAGTTATTGAGAACCTCTAAGATCGTGAGACGATTATTCATTGGGGTTTAAATGGATGAGGAGTGATACTGCTGAAAAATACAAGACACAGAAGGGGTTTGAGAAGGTCGATATTGACAGTTGTTTCCACTCCTGGGTGGAGTCTCAAACTCGAGGATATAGATACCGAATATGGAACATCGATTTCAATCTGAGACACAGAGTGATGCCTTTCTCGGAAGATAGTGATTGCCTGGAATTCCCTAACCCAGAGATGTATGGTGGGATACACGGAGTCGGCAAGAAAGTGGAGTTGAGCCCTGGAGTAGATTAGACATGTAAATATTAAATTACAGGGCTGGCTTGAGGGATGGAATGACCTACCCCTGTTCCCATTTATTCATTTCACATGTTTTGCTTTTGGAAGGTAACTGATTATTTTTCTGGAGGTTGTGTTGCACAATGCTGCATTCAGGGAGAACAGAGGATTTGTTTGAGTTAACCCTGGGTGATGTATGGGGCTGTATTCCCAGCGTATCTGGGTCTGTAACATGACACATAACTGGAGCAGAAGTTACAGAGAAGGGAAGCCTGGGAACAGGGATTGGGGATTCACTTCCTGACCCAGCCAGGATTTTTCAAACACATTTCCCAAACTACACCAAACCATCAGAGTTGCCTGGATTTGCCACCATTTAGCAGGTCGGAAGGGCTCAATGGAACATCAGAACACAGGGATGAGGGACACAAAAGGGCCATTCGGCCATTTGACACTCCTCCACCAGTAAATGAGGTCATGGCTCATCTCATTATGGTCCCAGCTGCACTTTTCTCTCCTTGCACCATTATCCCTGATTCACCTGTCATGGAAAATCAGACGAAGTCAGCCTCAATATAATATAAAGATTCAGCCATCCCAAACTTCTGGGAAAGAGAATTCGGACTTGAATGAATTCCCACTTAGGGAATTTCTCCTAATTCTTGCTATGACTGAGGATGGGGGGTGTCACTGTTTCCTTTTCTAGTCCAACTCCTCTACTGCTGGCAGCAAATTTCAAATGTAACCACTTTGGTGATATGGCCGATGATAAAGGTCTCAGACTGGATCAGGTTCAGTGATAGGGAACAAGTCAGGCAGATTTCTTTAGTCACCCACAAGTAAGTAATAGAACTAACGGATGTGCATGGTGAATCTGTGATTAGCACTGCTACCTCCCATCACCAAGGAGCTGGGTTCAGTTCCCACCTCGGGCGATGCTGTGTGGAGTTTGGGCATTCAATATGCAGATATCTGTGTAGGTTTCCTCACAATACTCCAATTTCCTCCCACAGTCCAAAGATATGCATCTTACAGTGGATTGGCCATGCTAAAAAAATGCCCATGGTGCCTGGGATGTGAAGGTGAGATAGGTTAGTCATGGGAATGCGGGGTTACGTGGATAGGGAAAGGGAGGCAGGTCCGGGGGGATGCTGTTCGGAGGGTCAGTGTGGACTTGATGGAATGGATATCTGCTTCCACACTGCAGAGATTCTATAAAAATTACAAGAAATTTGGACAATACTCAGTGAGTATCTATCTGATCCACTCTCCTCTAGGTCTTGTATGTTTCAATAAGACCACCTCTCATGCCATGAATAACCTGTTAAAGCCTCCATAATATAAGGCCCTCATCCCTGGAATACTTGAAGTGAAACATCTCCGAACTGCTTCCAATATAATTATGTCCTTTCTCAGATAAGGAGACAAAGAAAAATTAATCGCAAACTCAATTCTTGAGGTTTAGTTTTGTTTCCTCATTATAAGTCTTTGTAACTTTCTTCCCCACAGAGCATTGGAGGCAGAGATATTGAATATTTTTGAGGCACAGAAGTTTCATAAATAACAACGGAGAGGAAGATTATCGGGGATTGGCAGGAATGTGCTGTGTGGGGCAAAATGTACACAATGGTACCAAATGACAGAGCTCCAGAACATCCATTAATATAATGCAAAACAAAATGATAACATGATAAAATGTTAAGGGGGAATCCAAGATGGCCACGATCCAGAAGGTCTGTTTTGCTGGGCTCTGTATCATAGCACGTGCAAAATGGTGCTCTCAACCACTCCATTCCAGCCATTCACTTAAAATTCAACACGAAAAGAGCAATAGAATCTTTACTAATCCTGTTTTATCAAGTGGAAATGACAAAACACGGGAAAGGACCGAGTAAGTCCCAACACACGGTGCACCCGTCAGAAGCATCAAGCAGACCTGAGACCGCTGCCGCAAACAACTCTGCTCGTTCCATGGACCCAGTTACTCACCAGGCCTTGGTCACTGAGTTCACCAAGTTATGTGAAATGATTGAAGGCATGATTGAAGAAAAGTTCTACAGTAGGCTAGAGCCGTTTTCAGCCGTGCTCCAAATACATGACTTGAAAGCCTTTGAAACAGGATGGATGGGTTTGAGTGCCGATCTGCAGTGGCAGAGACAACAACTGATTTCTCCAAGGAGCGGATGTTCGTCCTTGAAAAACAGGTCTGCACCTTAACTGAACAAGACCACCACCTTGAGAACAGGGGTAGGATGAAGAATGTTCACGTCGTTGGTCTTCTGGACCAGACGGCAGGTGGTCAGCCAGTGAGTATTTTTGAGAACTGGCTGCCGCGATTCCTTCACTTCGAAACTGAAGAGGGACGGGTGAAGAGTGAGACAGTTCATCGGGTTATGGCGCGGAGGTCAGACTCAGACCAACGCCTTCGCCCTGTCCTTGAGCGATTACATAGTTATAGGGACAAACAAAGACTGGTGAAAGCTTCCAGAACCCAGGGGAAAGATCGATGGCTTTAATTCACCAGAGCTCCAGGATTATGATCCTTCAGGACATTTCAGCAGCGGCTATTCAAGAAAGAAAATATTTTGATGATATCAAGAGAAGGGTAAGGGAATTCGGGTTTCAGTATTCCTTATGGTTCCCAGCGGTGCTCCGTATTGCTTTGAATGGATCCGTGAACCCGTCTGACTCTCCAGAGAAAGCGAACACTTTGTGGATATTTTAAAGTAAGCTGGATGTTTAGACAATCATGTTTCTCTCTTAAAGAAATTTTGTTGGATTTTTCTGGTAGTAACCAGTGCTAAGTTATAGTCGGGGATGGGTAGAGTACTCAATTTTATTTTCTTCTTTAATATTACTACTCATTTTCTCTTTCTTTGCTAAGTGCCCACCGGCAGTTCAAGCCGAATTTTTGTTGTTAAATGCCCTGGATGCCATATTGGTAACGGGCAGAAGATAAAGTTTTGTGATATGTAAGCGTCCCCGGTGGGCGGGGCTGGTTTGGCGGTAAATTACCCTATCAAGTGTCATTGGCACTTTGGTCTTTGTTTCGTTCTTCGGTTTTTTTATGTGTTTACCTTTGGAAAGTTTTGAGAGCTGGTTATGTGTAGTAGTTTTAGTTTGTACAGTTTTTAGGCTCTATGAGTCTTTTTTCATTAATCATCAGCGATGTTTAATTCGATGTGAAACTCGAGAGTTGAAATGTTGCTACAATGTGTTATAGATAATGATGTGCTTAAATGTTGTACCTGGAACATTAAGGGGAGCCATCTGCCAGTCAAGAGGAAAAATATGCCTTCTAGTCTTCAAAAGGAGAGGGTGAATGTTGTCCTATTGCAGGAGATGCACCTTGATGACAAGGAACATTTGACGTTACAGCAGGGCGGGTTTATCGGGTTTATTTCTCGTCTTTTAATATTAGGAGCAGGGGAGAAGCCATACTGGACAGGAAGAATCTTCCATTTAATTTATTAGATTGTATTAGACACTCACGGGAGGATCATTGTCCCTAAAGCCTTGTACTATGGGAAATAATACAGTATTTTGAATGTTTATTGCCCCCCATCGCACCCTTTTAAAATCCTGGTAATTGCATTTGCCAAATTAAGTTATCTTGCAACTTGGCACATTATTGTAGAAGGAGATTCCCACTGTCTTATGGACCTCATGATGGGCAGAATATTTAAACGGCCCCCAATACCCCCGTTATAATGTAAGTAATTAGTGGATGTGTGTGCAGAACTAAATGTCTGGAGGCAGATCTACTTCACAAGTAGGGATTTTATTTTCGCCTTTAACCCGCAGAAATGGCACACGAGTGTTGATCTTTTCCCCATCCCTGCAACAATCCTAGATTCGGTGGCATCCTGCACAATTTGGAATATTACACCAACATACCTAGTGGGATAGATGCCACATAAGATTATGTTGGATACAGGTGAGGGTCTTATGTTTTTGTCAAATCACACAATTTCAGCAGCTCACGTGATGTAATGCATTAATTCACCTGTCGCCTTTTCGGGCTATAAGATTAATTTTCCAACGTTGGAGGCCATGCCTATGGGAGGTCTCAGGGAAATACCTGATGTTGAAGGCAAATCCTGGTTTCCTTTTAAATGATCACGGTGGGGGGGGGGGGGGGGGTTGGTTCTCTATTTCGGTATTTTCATGACATCTGTCTTTGATAATTTATTTAACGTGAACTATGTCCATGTGTTTAAAAAATTAAACAAGACCTTCAAAGATTGGGGGCACTTCCAATATCCTGGCTAGGTCGGATAGCTCTTATTAAAATGAATGTACTTCCTCATTTACTATAGCCCGTGTGAATGCTTCCTTTGATGTTACTCAGACAGATATTTAGGAGATATAATGGCTGGTTTAGCCCTTTTATTAGGCACCATAAGCAACTCTTTATCAAGCTAACCAAATTGTACCTACCCCCAGCTTCTGGGGAGTAGATCTCCCAGATTAAAAGCTATCAATTAAGCTCCTTTTATCCTACATTAGTGCTCGGCGTCAATACGTTCAGATATTGAACACTCTCAGACAAAGTGAACTCTTATTGTTAGATTACTTACAGTGTGGAAACAGGCCCTTCAGCCCAACAAGCGCACACCGACCCGCCACCTACCCAGGCCCATTCCTCTACATTTACCCCTTCACCTAACACTACGGGCACACTATGGCCAATTCACCTGACCTGCATATTTTTGGACTGCGGGAGGAAACCGGAGCACCTGGAGAAAACCCATGCAGACACCGAGAGAATGTGCAAACTCCATGCAGTCAATTGACTGAGGAGGGAATTGAACCCGGGTCTCTGGCGCTGTGAGGCAGCAATGCTAACCACTGTGCCACCCAATGTTGTTCTTAGGCAAAATGACAATATTTATAGAGCATTGTCATAGCCCAATAATTATCAATACTGTTAAAGCATGAATGACAATGTGTCAGATTGAGGGCAATACAACTAAAACCATGTTTCTTACCCCTATAATTGATATACCAGGTAGTCATCCGGGGATAATGGATTCCAGGTTTAATAGTGGACAGCAAGGGCTGTACCTTGCTTGAGTGATTTAGAATTAGTAGAATACCTACAGTGTGGATACAAGCCCTTGGGCCCAGCAAGTCCACTTCGACCTTTTGAAGAGTAACCCACCCAGACACATTCCCCTACCATCCTATACTTACCCTGACTAATGCCCAAACCTACACATCCCTGAACACTATGGGTGATTTATCAATGACTAATTCATCTAACATGCGCATCTTTGTACTGTGGGAGGAAACCCACACAGACACGGCGAGAATATGTTAACTCCACACAGTCAGGCACCCAAGGCCTGAACCAAATTCGGGACCCTGGTGCTGTGAGGCAGCAATGCTCACCACTGAGCCACCACGTGTTATTTCATGGAGAAACAATGACATCTTTTGATCAAATAACTCGTATGGACTACCTAGTAGAGATCTCTTCTGCTTTTTTTTTTACAGATCAGAAATTTGATTTTAAAAAAACACACACTTTTACCAGACTCTTACAGATCCGATAGAGGGAAGAGGGCGCCTATTACTTAGAATGCACTCTCTGTCAGTGCCCTTTATCATTAGTTGGAGAGTGTCCCTCAGACGAGACTGTGCAGCTTTGTGATGTCTGCTTGAGACAGTTGGGGGCTCAGAACACTTCAGAGACATCGGAGGACATCTGTGAAAATGTTCGAATGATTTTGATCTGTAATAGGACCCTTTCCTTGCAGTTGAAAATTCTTCATAGAGTCTATCGTACCCCAGATGATCTCATAAAATGCAAAGTGAGACTATCTTCAGCATGTCCGAAATGCAGAATCACTACAGGGACTTTTATTCATTGCTTGTGGTCCTACTGCAGACTTCATATATATTGGAGCACTGTGTCAGATGTGATAGAGTGGGTCAAGGGGACTGAATTGGAGATGGGCCTGGTTTCGCTTTTCCTCGGCCTGTCCAGGCTACTTTACACAGATGCACATGGGAAAAAATATCCTTACTTTCTGTGCTAGGAAAAGCATTCTGCTGTGTTGGATGTTGTGAGATTTATAGAAGATATGGCAGAACGTTTTGGATTACCGTGATACAGGCTTATCTGCCACTCTCAGAAGGGCTATTATATAGTCATGACGATATTATCTAAAGAATTTTATATCCAAAGAGGAAGAAGAATGAACATAAAAATGTATATCAGTTAATGATCTTGAAGAAAGAGAACTATCATTTTGTTACGCTGAGCTGTATTATCTATTCATTACTTATTGTTTATTTTTGTTTTTCTTCTGTTCCGTTGAGTGTTTTCAACTTGTTTTGTATGTACATGCACATAGATGTAATTTTGATCAGTTATTTGAGTTGTGTTGTTATTGGTTCATTATAATATTAAAAATCTCCTTTTCAATAAAGATATTTTTACAAGTATTAAAATGCTAACATTGATAGAATAGAGTCACAAAGAACTCTCATTAGAGAGACCACTCATGGTGGATTATCCTGAGGGTCACCACACGTTGGGTGTTGGGGTGAGGTTGAGGGAGCGTCCCCTTCATGGTAATCTCTATCACTGTGAGGAACTGAACCTGTGCTGCTGGCATCACTCTGCATCATAAACCAGCCATCTAGCCAACTGAGTGGGAGATAGTGTAACTGTTATGGACAGAAACAGTCACGGCACAGGGCAAAAGAAACATCCATAACAAGGAAAGTGGTACAATTCAGGTAATGGTCAAGATAACGGCTCGGGGGTAAAGACGTTCTCGGCTCGAAATTGTATGTTATAACAAGACGTGTTTAGAAGCTGTCGTTGATTTAATATCATTAAGGTGAGTGAAGTGAAATGACTAAGTGTGATTGGATATCTATAAGCATAAAATAAGTGTAGATTTTTGTTTGGTCTGTGTAAAGTATGCTGACCGTTGCATGAAAGTATATAGTTCGTGGAATATACTGTTAGGAGAGTGTGTTCCATGGGAAATGCCCTCAAACAGGCACTTGAAGAAAACTGGGGTAAAAGTGCCTGAGTGCCATCTGAACAGTGACAGGAACCCAGGGGGTTGAATGACTGAAAGTTGCTGTAACATGGAACTGGGGCACTGCCAGTTTCCTGAAACTGGGCATTATTTGGAACATTATCTGGAACATTCCATATTCAATATTCTCCGGAATATACTCTAACTTTGTGGGGTGTATTGCAAAGGCGAGAGAGACAGAGAGGGAGAGAGCGGAGCTGCTGTATGCCACAGTGAGAGTGGTGGAGCATGAGCCTTGTTCGGTGGTCGGTGCTATAATATATATACAGTGAGTGTGAGGGAGCAGAGAGTATATGGTGACCCTTATTCTGACAGAGCAGGGAAGGTCATTGATGGTTGTCCTGTATTGCTGGACATTTCTTCAGACCACAGATACTGCACTGAGCTGGGTGGTGAGGTCAGACCATGCTCGGTGCGTATGATGGTATGGCCCCCTCTGGAAAGGGAATGGTCCCCCTCTGTACTAGCCCATCCACTACACACGCCATGCTCCGTCAACAAACTGTGGTGTAATTGCCCCTTATCTGCCATGCTTGGGGTAAACTGTACAGTGCAGCTCCAAACAGAGAAACCTTAGCTGTGTGCCCCTTGGCCTTTTAAAGATGGCACGAGTGCCAGGAAACACAGAATATTTAGGGACATCCGGGCGACTGTGAGTACCACCAATCATGATAGGTGGGAGAATTGGGCTGGCATTCACTAGAGGTGGGTAGTTAATGAGGTGAGCTCGATAAGATAGCACCAGGAAACTAGCTCAGCTTCGTACAGGCAATCCCTCTGTCACACTCAATGAAAATGAAACTGAGACAAATTACTGTTTTATACAGTTCAATGAGGCGAAGACTCTGCTGTCCTCACTCCCAGTTACAAAGCTGCAGGACAAATGCTCATTCAGAACTCTCCATCACGTGAACTCAGAGCAATATCCCATTCACTCATAATTCTTCATAATACTGACCCTGTTGCGTGTTACCATCAAAATGTCTTCATTTCAGCATTCTGAAACCTGTGAGCATGTCCTTCCATGACATTTTTTCTCAGTCTCTCCCTCTCTGTCTCTATCCCAAAACACTCGGTTTTACAGTGATACGGTTCTACTGCATGGAAACAGGCCCTTCGGCCCAGCTGGTCTATGCTGACCAAAAATGTACATCCACACTCACCCTATTTCCCTGCCCTTGCTCTGTATCCCTCTAATCCTTTCCTGTCTGTGTATTTGTCCAAATGCCTTTTCAATGTTGTTATTGTACCCACTTTAACAACTTCCACTGGCAGCTCAGTCCATATGCGTCCCACACTCTGTGTAAAAAAGTTGCCCCCCCAGCTTCCTTTTTATATTTTTCCTCTCCAAACATTAACAAATGTCATCTTGTCCTTGATTCCCCAACCTTGCAAAAGAAATTTGAAATATTCACCCCTATGCATGTCTCTCATGATTTAGAGTTACACTGCTGTGAGAACCTCCTCAGTTTTCTACTCTGTTCTAGAAGTATGTTCTAACTTGTCCAAATTCTCCCTATAACTCAGACCCTTTAGCCCAGGAAACATCGTTGAAAATTTCTTCTACATTCTTTCTAGTTCAATAATATCCTTTCTAGAGCAAGGTGAACAGAACTGAGCACAATACTTCAACTGCAGCATCACCAACATCCCGTACAACTGCAACATAACGGCCCAACTTCCATATTCAATGCCCTGATGTAGGCCAGTGTGCCAACAGCCTTCTTCACTGTCCTGTGTATCTGTGACTCAAATTTCAGACAACCGTGCACCTGATCTCCAACATCCTTTTGTTCCACTATACTCCTTAAGTTCCTCTCATTCACCATTAAACTCTTACCTGGATTTCACTTTGCAAAATGTAAGATGTCACACTTATCTATATTAAACTGCATTTGCTAATTCTCAGACCACTTTCCCAGCTGATTAAGGTACTGCTGCAATTTCTGATAATGTTCCTCACTGTAAACGATGCCTCCTATTTTAGTGTCAGCTGCAAACTTACTAACCTTGCGTTGTGCACTCTGGTCCAAATGATTGATATAGATAACAAACAGCAAAGGGCCCAGTACCGACCCCTGAGGGAGTCCACTGGTCACAGGCCTCCAGTTCGACAAGCATACCTTCACAATAGCCATTTGCTTCATAATGTCAAGCCAATTGTGTCGCCAATTTGCCAGTTTACCTTGGAGTCCATACGGTCTAACCTTCTAGAACGGCCAACCATGTGGAATCTTATCAAAGGCCTTACTGAAATCCGTATAGACTATGTCCACCACCCTGCCCTCGACAACTTTCCTTGTCACTTCCTCAAAAATCTCTCACAAAATTTGTAAGGCATGATCCACCACGCACAAAGCCATGCTGACTGCTCCAAGTCAAACTCTGTCTTTCCAAATGCATGCATACCTTATATCTCCGAACATTCTCAAGTGGTTTACCGAAAACAGATGTGAAGCTTACTGATCTATATTTCCCAGGCTTTTCTTTGAAGCCCTTCTGAATAAGGGCACAACGTTTGCTACTGCCCAGTCTTCCGGGACCTTGTCTTCTCTCCCCTCTTGCAGTGTTCTTGAATATATCTGGTCAGGACCAAGAGATTTATCTGACTTTGTGCATTCTAATATGTCCAACAGCACCTCGAATGTGATATGGACTGTACCAAGAAATCACAATTAACCTCCCAACGGTCACAGATCTTCATATCCTCCTTCATGATAAACACAGAGGGGGAATTGAGGACCTCACCCATCTCTTGAGGTTTTACACATGCATGCCCATTTTGGATTTTAAGGCGTCCTATTCTCTCTCTAGTTGTTCTTTATCTTTACTATACTGAAATTGGATTCACCCTAATCTGCTCAGCCAAGGCTATTTCATACTCTCTTTTCTCTTTCCTGATTTTCTTCTTCAGAAAACTTCTGTATCCCCGTGTACCTCCTTGATTCCAGCTGCTTGTACCTGAGCCACGTTTTCTTTTTGCTGGTCAAAACCTCAATATCTCTTGTCATCCAGGATTTTCTCTTCCAGCCTCACTTCACCTTCACTCTCACAGGAACATATAAACCTTGAACTAGAGCTATCTCACTTTTGAAGCCCTCACACTTGACCGGGATCCTTTCACCTGGAAACAAACTACTCCAATAAACCCCTGCACGTCCCTGTCTAATTCCAACAAAATACGCCTTCCCACAATTTAGAACTTGAATCTGTGGACCAATTTTGTTCTTCCCATAACTATTTAATTATTCATACAATGCTAGTCACTTTTCCCAAAATGCTCCCCCACTTACCTTCTTCACCTATCCTGCCCTGTGTCCCAACAGTAGGTTGAATTTTTCCCTTCCTGAGTAGGACCCTCGATATATTGCTTGTGGAAACTTTCCTGAACACACTTAAGATATTGCGTTCCATCCAAGTTGTTAACCATCTGGAAGTCCCAGTCTATGTTAGGAAAATTTAAATCACCGATTATAACAACCCTATTGCTCCTGCTACTCTCACCAGTTTCCTTGCATATTTATTCCTCCAATTCCCATTGATGATTTGGAGGCTTATAGTGCAACCACTATAACATCACCATCCTCCTCTTACTTCCTTGCACCATTCACAAAACCTCATCGGATATTATCTCAGTTATTATCTCAGTGACACTCGCCTGAATCAGAACTACTGGTATTTACTAGTGTTTCCATTTATATCTCTCCCTTGCAATGATTTTCACATCCGCAGCACCCCTTGTCAAGGCACAATGGAGATATGGAGCTGTAAATGGATGGGAGCTGCACATCCTGTCACTTCCAACATTGGCTTCAACTTTCCCCACACTGGGCAGCGATCTACCACACAATGCAACAGCCTGGGATTATATATGAATGAACCAGCGCGGACTGCACAGCTCCCCAAGCTGGACATTTGGCCCAGGATTATAGATCAACCATTGGTGCGGGCTGCACAGAGTTCCACTCTGGACCGGATATATACAGTGCTCCATTCTGAATTTATAATGGATGGGCTGGTTATGTGAGTTTGATTGCACATATGAGAGAACTAAATATCTGGCAATATCTTCATTTTGTGTTTTCATTCTTGTGATTGGACCCTTCAAATCCTGACTCATCCTTAGATCTGACACTCTGGATGAGTGATGGTGACTGTTGTTACAGCATTTAGGTGTGCAACATGACCAACAAATGGAGCAGAGGCTGCAGAGAGGGGGGCCTCCGTAAAATGGAATGAGGGAATCACAATCAGATCAGCCGTGGTCTTAGTGAATGGTGGGGCAGGATTGAATGGATCACTAATGCAACTTATTCATATATTTATGTTTGTTCCAAGCAAACTCCCCTTTTCTCCCAGTGTCCCATACTGTTGGGGATGAGTCACCTCCTCCTGTTCCTGTGTAACAGTATCCTGGGGGCTCACTCTCTTACAGATTTCCCTGTGCCCCAGTTTCGAGCAGTTGAGTGAATGTGTCCTGTTCCTGTGTCCCAGTCTCGAGCAGTTGAGTGACTGTGTCCTGTCCCTGTGTCCCAGTCTCGAGCAGTTGAGTGACTCCCTCCTGTCCCTGTGTCCCAGTCTGGAGCATTTGAATGACTCCCTCCTGTTCCTATGTCCCACTCTCGAGCAGTCGAATGACTCCCTCCTGTCCCTGTGTCCCAGTCTCGAGCAGTTGAGTGACTCCCTCCTGTCCCTGTGTCCCAGTCTGGGGCATTTGAATGACTGTCTCTTTTCCTATTTCCCACTCTCGAGCAGTTGAATGACTCCCTCCTGTCCCTGTGTCCCAGTCTCGAGCAGTTGAGTGACTGCCTCCAGTCTCGATGTCCCAGTCTCGAACAGTTGAATGACTCCCTCCTGTCCCTGTGTCCCAGTCTCGAGCAGTTGAGTGACTCCCTCCTGTCCTTGTGTCCCAGTCTGGAGCATTTGAATGACTCCCTCCTGTTCCTATGTCCCACTCTCGAGCAGTTGAATGACTCCCTCCTGTCCCTGTGTCCCAGTCTCGAGCAGTTGAGTGACTGCCTCCTGTTCCTGTGTCCCATTCTCGAGCAGTTGAGTGACTCCCTCCTGTTCCTGTGTCCCAGTCGCGAGCAGTTGAATGACTGTCTCCTGATCCCAAGTTTGAGAAAATTCATGTCCGCCTCCTTTTCTTGTGTATCAGGCTCCAATAGTTCTGTGCTCACCTGCTGCTCCTGTGGACTGGAGGTGAGGGCCGGAATGGCCTCTTCACGTGATTTATGGCTTTTCTTGACTAAAAGCCTTTTTCCTGCATCTGTAAAATAACATCAAAATCTGAACGACTGGCAGAATTCAGAAGCTGAATAGCCTCCTCCTGTTCCTGTGTTATACACTCAAGAGGCAATAGAGTCTCAGAGATATACAACCTTTCCTCCGGCCGTCCATGCTGACCAAACATCCTAAATAAATTTCGTCCCCTTTGCCAGCACTTGGCCCATCTCCCTGTAAATACTTCCCATGCACGTACCCATCCAAATGCCTTTTAAATGATGTAACTGTACCTGCCTCCACCACTTCTTTTGGCTGTTTTACCCATACAAACAGCAGTCTCTGTGTGAAAATGTCCCTATTTAAATCTTTCCCCTCTCACCTTAATCCTTTGTCTTCTAATATTGAACTCGCCAATCCTGGGGAAAAGACATTGACTGTTTGCCTTATCTATGCACCTCATGATTTTATAAACCTCTTTAAGATCACCCCTCAGCCTCAACACTTGAAAATAATCCCAACCTATTCAAACTCTCCCTGTAACTCTAACCCTCCAACACCTGCAACATTCTTTTAAATCTCTTCTGCACCCTTTCAAGTTTGACAGCATCTTTCCAACAGCAGGGAGACCAGGATTAAAGGCAGTATGACAAAAGTAGCCAAACCAATGTCCTGCACAAATGCAACATGTCGTGAAAATGTTTAGACTCAAAGCACGTACCGATAAAGGGAAGAACACCGAATGCCTTCTTCACTGCCTACCTGTGACGGCACTTTCAAGGAACTGAGAACCTGCACCACAAGGGGCCTCACAGGGCAGCGATCTGGGTTTAATTCCACCCTTAATGTCTGGCTGTGTGGAGTTTGTACATTCTCCCCGTGTCTGCATGAGTTTCCTCTGAAAGTTATGTTTTCCTCCCAGAGTGTAAAGATATACAGATACGGGTAGATTGGCCATGCTAAATAGCATAAAGTAACCAGGGATGGGTAGGCAAGCTTGATTAGCCATGGAAAATGCAGGCTCAGAGGGATTGCATAGGGGTTTGTCCAGTGGGATACTTTTTAGAGGGACGGTGTGGCCTCGATGGGCCGAATAGCCTGTTTCCTCACTGTAGGGATTCGATCAATTCAATGGAGTTCTCTTTGATTGGCAACTTTCAACATAACCTTACTACATGTCTTGCCCTGATTTGTCTTGCCAAAATGCAACACCTCAAATTTATCTAAATTAAACTCCATCCGCTACCCCTCGGCTCATCTGATCAATGTCCCATTATAGTCTTAGAGATCATTCTTGACTGTTTACTACACCACCAAATTTGGAATTATCTACCAACTTACTGACCATACTTCATATACTCAAATGCAAATGATTTGTATAAGTGACAAAAGGCAGTGGACCCACTATTGATCTTTGCAGCACGCTACTGGTCACAGGTCTCCAAGGTCATTGAACAAATGTCCACTGTCACACCCTGTCTACAATATTCAAGAATATTTTGAATCTAAATGGTGAGCTCTCCCTGGATCCCAGGCAGTCTAACCTAGCTAACCAGTCTACCATGTAGAACATTTTGGTTTTCTTACTGAATTCCATAAAGGCAACATCCATTGTCCTACCTTCATCAATCATCTTCATTACTTCCTCAAAAGATTACACTGAGTCAGTGAAACGTGATCTCCAATGTACAAAACCCTCTTCAGTCCTTGTCTTTCCAAATGCATACATATCCTTTCCCTCAAAATCCACTCCAACAATTTAGTCACCAATGACGTCAGGCTCACCGATCTGTAGTTACCTGGAATTTCCTTACTTTCTTAAATAATGACACTATGTTAGTTGCCCTCCAGTCTTTTGACACCTCACGTGTGGAAAGCAATGATACAGATATATCAGAAAAATGCTGAGAAACCTCTTTCCTAGCTTCCCACAAGCATCTGGGATACAACTGATCAAGTCCAGGGGATTTGTTTGCCTTTATATGTTTTAAAATATCCAACATCTCCTTGTAATATAGATACATTTCAAGACATCACTATATATTTCTTCACTCTCCCATTCTTGTAACGTCCTCCACATTAAATACTGAGGAGAAATGCTTGTTTCGAATCCCTCCCATCTCCTGTGGTTCCACACATAGGTAGCCTTATTGAGCTTTAAGGACCCCTATTCTCTCCCTTGTTAATATTTTACCATTAAAGGATTTGTGGAATTTCTTCAATGCCTCGGTATCCCTATTTCTGAAGCCATCTCATGTCCACATTTTTCTGGCCTGATTTCCCAGTTCACTATACACTTACTGCCCTTATACTCCTCTGGGGATTCACTTGATCTCAGCTCTGTTTACCTGACAGATGCCTCCTTCCTTACCTTGACCAGAGCATCAATATATCTAGCCATCCAGCACTCCCTGCACCCACCAGCCTTACCCATCTGACTAATAGGAACACGTTGGCTCTGAACTCTCTGAAAACAAGTTTTAATGGCCTTGCATTTTCCAACCACCCCTTTACCAGTGAATAGGGTATTCCAATCGGCTCATGCTTTCAAAATTGGATGAGTAAAAACAATGACTGCAGATGCTGGAAACCAGATTTTGGAGTAGAATGGTTTAGGGTTTAGGTTTGCTCGCTGAGCTGTAGGTTTGACATACAGATGTTTCATTACCTGGCTACGTAACATCATCAGTGGCGACCTCTAAGAGAAGCGAAGCTGTTGTCTCCTGCTTTCTATGTATATCTTTCTCCTGGATGGGGTTCGTGGCGATGTCATTTCCTGTACGTTTTCTGAGGGGTTGATAAATTGCACCTAGATCTATGTGCTTGTTTATGACATTGTGGTTGGAGTGCCAGGCTTCTAGGAGTAGAGTGATGCTGGAAAATCACAGCAGTTCAGGTAGCATCCGAGCAGCAGTAAAATCGATGTTTCGGGCAAAAGCCCATCATCATGAATACAAGCAGAGAGCCTGACGGGTGGAGAAGTAAATGCAAGGAGGGTAGGTGTGGGGAGAAGGTAGCAAGAGTGCAATGGATGGATGGGGGTGGGATGAAGGTGTTAGGTCAGTGAGGAGGGAGGAGTGGATAGGTGGAAAAGAAGATAGGCAGTCAGGACAAGTCATGGGGATAGTGCTGAGCTGGAAGTTTGGAACTGGGGTGAGGTGGGGGAAGGGGAAATGAGGAAACTGGTAAAGTCCACATTGATGCCCTGGGTTTGAAGCGTTCCGAGGCGGAAGATGAGATGTTTTTCCTCCAGGTGTCTGGTGGTGAGGGAACGGCGGTGAAGGAGACCCAGGACATCCGTGTCCTCGGCAGAGTGGGAAGGGGAGTTGAAATATTGGGCCACAGGGCGGTGTGATTGATTGGTGCAGGTGTCCCAGAGATGTTCCCTAATGCGCTCTGCTAGGAGGCGTCCAGTATCCCCCATGTAGAGGAGACTGCAGGGGGAGCAGCGGATACAATGAATGATATTGGTGGATGTGCAGGTAAAACATTGATGGATGTGGAAGGTTTCATTATGGCCTTGGATGGAGGTGAGGGAGGAGGTGTGGGCGCAGATTTTGCAATTCCTGCGGTAGCAGGGGAAGATGCCAGGACGGAAGGGTGGGTTGTTGCGGGGACTTGGACCTGACCAGGTAGTCACAGAGGGAACGGTCTTTGCGGAAGGTGGAAAGGGGTGGTGACGAAAATATATCCCTGGTGGTGGGGTCCGTTTGGAGGTGGTGGATATGTCAGGTGGATGATTTGGTTGATGCGAAGGTTGGTAGTGTGGAGGTTAACACCAGGGGCGTTCTGTCCTTGTTATGTTTGGAGGGGTGGGTCTGAGGGCGGAGGTGCGGGATGTGGATGAGATGCGTTGGAGAACATCTTTAACCACATGGGAAGGGCAATTGCGGTCTCTAAAGGAGGGGGCCATCTGGTGTGTTCTGTGGTGGAACTGATCCTCCTGGGAGCAGAAACGGTGGAGGCAGTGGAATTGGGAATGCAGCATAACATTTTTGCAGAAGGAAGATTGGGAAGAAGTGTAATCCAAGTAGCTGGATTACAAGTTTTTAACGAACACTTTCAAATTTGGCCTTGTTCAAAGTTAGAACTTTAATATTTACATCAGGTCTTTCGTATTCCAAAACTAATTTAAAACAAATATTTATGTGTAACAGACTTGAAAGTTAAATAAACACTTCCTGCTCCTCCATAACAGGCTCGAGAGGCTGAATGGGCTCTTCGTGGCCCAGTGTAATAGACTGAAAAGGCTGAATGGCCTGCTCCTGTTTTTGTGTAACAGACCCGAGACGTTAAAAGACACAGCAACCCATAGATTACGAGCAGCCATAAAACCGTGTCTGATGGATTTCCTTCCCTTTTCAGTTACAGAAACACAAACAGCACAATGCACTTCAGGTACCCTCTCATACAGCTGTTTTGAATGATTCTGTTTGCAAAATGTGCCAATATTCTAGATTTCCACATTTTCAAGTAACAACAGGCTAATATAGGCTGAATGGCCTTCTCTTATCCCACTGTAAGAGGCCCATAGGGACAGAATTGCTTCGGCCTGTCGCTGAGCAGCAGTCTCAATGCTCTGTCTCAACGTTATGAAATTATTTGACAACAGGGCATTACAACCAGGAGTAGCCTCACGCTGGTCAATAAGTATCATACTTTGGGTTAAGGTATCTAGAAACTTACCCACCCAACTTTTTTTTATGCAACAAATCTGTTATTTTATAACTGCCTCCTTTCATAAACAGAGTGGAACATTATATAGACCCCTGCAGTGTCCTGTTCATACTCTCATATACAAGTTTTAAAAAAAGATTTAAAGATTTTTGGTTCATCCCTCATCCATTCCATTTCAACCCAGTAAATGTTCTTTTTTATAATGATATGAAAAGTGATGTATGGAACTAGTGAATTGAGCCTGTTTGCTCAGTCAAGATTTGGAGATGCTGGTGTTGGACTGGAGTGTACAAAGTTAAAAATCACACAGCACCAGGTTATAGTCCAACAGATTTAATTGGAAGCACATTAGCTTTCGGAGCGCCGCTCCTTCATCAGGTGATAGTAGAGGACACACTTCTAAGGCACAGAATTTATAGCAAAAATTTACAGTATGATGTAACTGAAATTATACATTGAAAAATACCTTGATTGTCTGTTGAGTCTTTCATCTGTTTGAATATCATGATAGCTTCATTTCTTTCATGTGTAAATCACAAAATCTTTTTCTTTTAAAGTTGCATTCTCAGATTAGTTGTAACAATGAGTGTTAGCTAGACAATTTGTTGAAGGTGGTAGCCCCCTGTGTTCTCTGTCCATAACATGATGTTTCGATTGATTCTAATCGAAATGTTAGATAACAGAGTTTTACATGAATTCATGCAGTTTTTGAGCTCAGAGATTTGCATGAATTCATGTAGTTTTTGAGCAAAGTACTATGTAACTCTGCAAGTACAAATTCACCCCACAAAATATATGTGTGCATGTAGGTCTTTGTCTGTTTGTGTGTGTGTGTGTTTGTCTGCTATGGGAGTTGTGAGTGTGAGAGGGAGTGTATATGTGTGTATAGTGATGTAGAATGTCTTACGTCTGTGAGGGGGTGCATGTGTGAATGTGGGAGTGTGTGCGTGTCTGGGGTGGGGTGGTTATGAATATCAGTGAGAGAGTGTGTATATGTGTGTGCATGAGTGTAGAGTGGTCTAAGTCTCTGAGCGGATGCCTGTGTGAGTGTGGTGTCTGTAAGTGTGTGTGAGTGTCTGTGTGCGTGTCTGTGTACATGTGTGTCCATATGTATGTGTGTGTATAGGAGTGCCTGTGTGTGTGTGTGTGTGTGTGTGTTTGTGTGTGTGTGTGTGTGTGTGTGTTTGTGTAGTGCAATGGTGGTCTCCTGTAATGTGACATGAACCCAAGGTCCCGGTTGAGGCCCTCCCTATGAGTACTGAAATTAGTTATCAGCTTCTGCTCGGCCACTTTTCGCTGCTGCCTGTCTTGAAGTCTGCCTTGAAGGATGGTCACGAGAAGGTCGGAGGTTGAATGTCCTGGACCACTGAAGTGTTCCCCAACTGGGAGGGAACCCTCCTGTCTGTTGATTGTTGTGCAGTGCCCATTCATCCGTTGCCGTCGCCTTTGCTCAGTTTCCCAGTGTTTGTTCAGTGACTGAGATTAATGCCAATCTCCATGGATTCTAATTATCCCAGTGGAGGGTTTCCATCTTTTAATGATAAATGGGCGCCGATCAATGTGTTATTCCATTTCATGAGCGGGAGCATCACCGACAGCACTGACAGGGATCAGCAGATCCAGAGAGATGGAGAGGGGAGATCAGAATCTGAGAACATTAGACTGGAATGTCCCAAACATGTATCAAAATCTGGGAACATTAGACTGGAATATTCCAACAATAGATAGGATTTTATCCTATTATGTTTGGTGCCTTTCTGCATATTATTGGTGGTCATTATCAAAACGGATCTATTACGCTCTTCTCATTATTCAATATTTTTATTATCCTTTCCTGGCTATCGTTGGTGTTCCTGGTAAGTATCTCTGTCCAGGTTTTTTTTCTGTAAACCGGTTATGACTGTATTACTGTTCTTTCATATAGTCTACACTTCTTGTCACTGTTATTTTCCTGTTGAAACTCTCAATCCAGATATTCACTCTACAGACCACTACTAACTACAGCAATGAAGGTGTTCAATTACTGTCTCCCTCTCTGCTCTGGCAGTGTTGCTCATGGGTCTCTATGTTGACCTACTCAGTTTCAGTGGAGAACTACAATTTATTGTATCATGGCCTTTGTTATTTAAATATTAACTTCATGGTGGTCACTCTCTACTGTTCTGGTTACAAACTTCACTTCCATCCCATCCCTGACCAATATCTGCGGCTGAAGTAGACAAGTCACAACTGTGGGTGATCCCTTTGACCATGAGCTGATTCTTGACAACATACCCTGAGCATTTCTAACTTGAAATACTCACCACTCCACAATGTATCTCACTGGTTTATTCCACCTGCTGTCTGAACGAAGTTAATAATCTGTGGCTGACACTCCCGGCTTCAAACGTGCCAAAGGAAATCTGATTCGAACTCACACCAAACCCCCATCCATATGTCATTTATGTGTATGCCAATGTATATTGCTATTGTGTCTGGCAATTATTTATTTTGATATTCTCAAACTCTTTATCTCAACTGTCCATGAAACTTCTCTCGTTCTTTCTCTGTTGATGAACAAAAAGCCTGCCAACTGTTCTTATTTAAATTAATTTCCTCCATGTGAGTTCCTTCTCAAACAATGAGTTTTACATTCAACCACGCCTATCATGCACGCACTCTCTTTCAGTCTCTGATGAACATACACACAGCAAATCTTCCTACTGTAGACATCTGATGCGAGGATAGTTAGCATAATGTAGTAAAGTTTGCAATACTCTCTATGCTGGGCAGATATTGCAGTTTACTGAGCAACACATTGCATGGTCTGCACAGCCCTCCATGCTGGGCTGTCATCTTGTCCCAGTTAATGTTGCTCGTTGTGTTCGTCAAGCAGATTCAGAATTTGATGTAACAAACCATTTCAGATGATCTGACAACGCCTTTATTCAGTGTTCTCATTCTTGTAATTTTACTCTCGAAGATCTCACTTCTCCAGCTAGTCCCACTGCCCTGTCTTTTTCCCCATATTTCCACACCATCTTTTCAGTTAGTTAACTGTCTGTTTCTGTCTTTAATGTGAATCTTTCTGTCCCTCTGTATCTTTCCCTGGCCTGTGTTTTTGACTCCCTAGTGTATTGAGTGCTGGCATTGTGATGCTCAGAAACAGTGAATGGTGTGTGTCAGGCTGATGTTCACTTCCCGGTGTGTCCCATGTGATGGCCCATGGACAGGCATGTTTCAGAAGTTATGAGACACATCCTTGTAACTTGGTCAGTACCTGTATTTGTCTCTCTCAGGTGATCTTACAATCCAAGAAGCCTTTTAAGTAAAGGACCAGGCATCTAAAGTGTGTGACAATGCTGTCACTTAAAAAAAGATTATTTTCTCTTTTTTTAAAAAAATAAGAGATCTTAAAGGCCAAACTGCCTACTGAAAATGGCTCAAGTAAATAACTTACAACGCTTTTAGGGTTTTTCATAAATGGTAGTTACAACGGCCTAGTAACTTATCCTCAGCTGCTACTTTCTCTGAAACCTGGCTTGATGCTGTTTCCTCTTGAATTGTAGAACTGCATGCAAGAACGCATGTCTGAATTTTGCCAAGGTGTGTGTTTATAGGATGTTGGTATATTGGAACAGTTCATTTGTAGAAGGGACTGTATCGATTATTCGGTTAAGATTTCTAATAGTTAAATTATTCTAAATTCCTCTTCATTTTGTATGGATTTTCATTAGAATGCTTTTAAGTATGTTGTGTTTTTCTTAATGGTGAGTGGTTTGACTAATAGCATCATATCTGGAACTCCCACTTCACATCTCCCTTTAAAATAAGGAAATTTTGGCAACCAAGCTACCCTCTTAAAATAGTTTGAGGCAGCCTAGTTAGTCTAGAGCAAACTGGGAACTCTTGTCTGGTTCTAAATCGATAATACCATATTGGGTTTAGAATTATAATCCCTAATGTGCAGACAGGCCATTCAACCCAACAAGTCCACACCGACACTCCAAGGAGTAAATTACCCAGACCGATTCTTCTCCTCTATTATTACACATTTACCCCGACTAAGGCAACTAACTCACACATCCCTGAAAGCTATGAACAATTTAGCATGGCCAATTCACCTGACATGCACATCTTTGGGTTGTGGGAGGAAACCAGAGACTCCAGAATACGCTCATTCAGACACTGAAGAGTATGCACCGGGAGACTATCGGGTTCAAAGGTTCCGTATGGTGGTTGTCAGTGTCTTTTGATCCGGATGTTGAATTCAGTTGTTTTATACAGTGTTTTGTGTATAAAGATTCTTTCAGTCACTGAGAGTTCTCTGGGTGTGGAAGAAGTGAATTTTGGGGCTTTACAAAAGGTAATGAAGACAAAGCTGTAGGAATTGACAGACAAGCTGCAGTTGGGGCTGTGTTTGTCTGTGAGAAAATGAGAGATAATTACAGCTAGAGCTCGGCACTTACATTTTGTTGAACCGCCATCAGACTCTTTGGAAATAGCGAGAATTCAATTTCAAATGAGGCACTTTGAACATGAGAAGGAATTGAAACAGTTTGGATTATGATGAAAAGTAGAAATAAAAGAAAAGGGAATGAAGAAGAAAGAGAGGAAAGGACAGAAGAAAAGCAGAGAGTTCCAACTTAAAAAATTAGCAATTAGAGAGGAAAGTTGACATAGAAGGAGGTGATGAAGGTAGACGGTCGACGGGATGAGGAGAATGTTGAGATTGAACAACCCTGTCGTAGCCAATGGCCTAATGGAGTTCTGTTTAAATACACCCAGGCATTATCTAAATGTGATGAGAAGGACGTGGAAGCCTTTTGAATTTCATTTGAGAAAGTGGCTAGACAAATGCAGTGCTCAGTGACCATGTGGATTTAGTTGATCCAAAACAAGCTGGTAGGTATTTGCATCCCTATCGGATGAGGTATCTGGCCAGTATGTGGTGGTGAAGAAAGCCATCTGAAGTGC
Organism: Hemiscyllium ocellatum; assembly: GCF_020745735.1. Classification (NCBI taxonomy): domain Eukaryota; kingdom Metazoa; phylum Chordata; class Chondrichthyes; order Orectolobiformes; family Hemiscylliidae; genus Hemiscyllium; species Hemiscyllium ocellatum. Next base: position 26,699 of record NW_026869062.1, read on the forward strand.
ATATGAGCTTGTGCCAGAAGCCGACGTACAGCATTACAGGAATCTAAAAAAGGGTCCCTGGTTAAACGCACATTGAGTTTGAAAGGATCAAACAAAGTAATTTTGAAAGGTGGGTAAGGGTATTAAAACATAACAAACCTACGACACTGTTAGAGAGATTCTTCGTTTGGAGAAGTTCAACAATTCACTTCCTGCTGTCGTGAGAACTCGTGTGGAAGAGCAGAGAGTTACAATGGCAAGGTTAGAAGCTGAAATGGCTGATGATGATGACTGAGTTCAGAAATCAAAGTTTAGTTTCTGTCAGAGATTGAGGAGAATGCGTGAGATGGTCTTAAAACATATCCCTGTGAGAGTAAGGTTTACTGGCATAGGCCAGGAGTAGCAGGTAAAGAGGTTACAGCATTAAGAGGTACAGAAGGACATAATTCTTTTATGCTGAGACATGAGGAGCTATGTCATTCTGAAGGACTATTGGAGAGATGAAATGTGCTCCATTATGTAACGTGTGGTTAGAGTATCCAGTGGAAACATCAACAGATTTATTCCAAAATGAGGAAGGAGGCCTTGAGCGTGGTGTTGACGTTACAACATTTCAGCATTTAAATTGCGAAAAACATACATGAACCAAATCTTTTTCACTGATCATGACCCCTTAAAATTTGTGGAGAAGTTTAGGGAGAGAAATACCAGTCTGTTTTTATTGAGCTTATTATTTCTGCCATTCAATTTGAAATCATACAGGTGACAGGGCGAGAAAACTTAAGTTTTGACACGTTGTGGAGACTTGGATGAAGAAAGACAAAGACATTCTGCGGCAGGAGTGAAATGACTGAAATCGAAACTGGTTGCGAACAATTGTACGCTCAGAGTCAATGTTATATATATATATATATATATATATACACACACATACATATGTTTTGGAAACTACTAACAGAGGAAGACTAGGAGGTCTAAAATGAATCCACCGTTGTATATTGATGGATTGTTTCATTAAAGGTGGAGTCGTGAGGATGCTAACACTGTAAAAAGATTATTTTCTCTTGGGTTTTTTTAAAGAAAGGTTTTAAAGGCAGAGGTGTGGAACTGCTGTCTAAAAACAATTTGAGTAAGTAACTGAGAAAGCCTTTAGGTTTCATTAAAACGGTGGTAACAATGGAAGGGCAGTGGCCAGCTCTCCCAGACCAGGGTTTCTCGTTTTTTAATTAGCTGCAGCATCCAGAAGTTGTTGGGCATCCCAGAATGGTTGGAAGTTTCAATACATGAGCCCTAGCTGCTTTTCTCTCTGAGATCTCTGTTGATGTTGTTTCCTCCTGGATTGGAAAACTGCCGTAGGGATCTGTATTTGAATATATCTTTGTGTCAAGTGGTGTAAACCAAGAAAGAACTGTATCTATTGTTGGTGTAAGTGTTCCAACATATAAGCTATCCCAAAGTGTTCTTTTCTTTGATTATATTTTAACTAAAGCATTTTAATAGATTATGCTTTGCTTAATGTCGAATGGTTTGACCAGTCACAACCTATCTGGAACGCACACTTCCCATCTGTATTCAAAATAAAGAAAGGTTTGTATCTAAACGGCCTTCTTAAAACTTTTTGGGGGGATATGGACTGGTCCACAACACTTGTAGCCGAGGGGTTTGTGATTGACTCCTGCAATTGAAAATTTAGTGGAGGGACTGGGGATGGTTTGCCAGAGGATGTGCTGTGAACTGCCTCAGACATTCAGGGAGACCTGAGGATTTGGTGATCCAACTCTGGATGGAGCATGGGGACTGTAGTTACAGCATCTGGGTCTGTAACATGAACACCAAATGGAGTAGAGGTTGCAGATAGGGGAAGCTTGAAACTACGCAGTGAGTGTGTGTGGGGAAAGGGATCTGCTGTATCCACCTCAGGTTTTACAGGAACAGCTTCCCAAACTTCACTTAACCCAGGAGCAGAGTGTGAGGGGACACTGGTTGAACAAGGAGCTGGTCACAGAGCGGTGTCACCTCTTTCACCACGAGCTGCAGCTTCACACCAGGGGGAGGATGGTGCTGCCAGTGGCTATTAGGGTCACAGTTCCATTCAGCATCTATGATCCAGAACTTTCCAGGCAGGACTAGGTGACATATCCATCATTTCCCAGTATCTCAACATCAATGTCACCATTCGGTGTTGGAGGATATATATGGTGGATGAGGTATTACATTGTTTCTCCCATCTGCAGAGTACCCATGTCAATGCGGAGAGGTAGAGGAACTGAAGGAGTTCTCTCTCTGTTAATGTTACAGTGTACCCATGCACAGTACATCATGTTGGTGAATACCCACTGTCCTGGCAGCAGTCACAGCCTCTTCATTCAGAAGCAGGCAGCCATTCCCATTGTTATCGGGTCTCCACGTAGAAAGAAATGAATATATCTTGGATAAAGGCCGTCCCCTTGATGCACGTTTGAAAAAAAACATCCCCACCACCAATCAACCACATCAAAGTATTCCATGTGGACGGAGAGCAATAGTGTCGCTAGCAGTGTCTGGGAGCAGACGATCAGGGATGGAGCAAAACCTCCCATGTCTGAACGGATCTGAGTGAACCCCCCAGTACACAGTATCATTAAGTCCTGTAATCCCTGTCCATTTCAGTAACATACTGCCTTCCATTATTCCTGTAAATGAAATGACAGGTTATATCATGTTAAATTCCACCTGCCAAACAATTGTCTATTGCTTTTACGTCTCTGAATCTATTTGTAGACTCTCCACCTCCTCTTGATAATTTAATCTCTTGCTTACCACAGCGACATCAGCAAACTCAGCATCTGTATATCTGTTCCATCCTCCTGATCATTAATATAGACTGTAAATAGTTGATAACCCAGCGCTGGTCACTGTGTGACCCTACTGGTTACGTTCTGTCTAACTGATAGAGACTGATTTATCCTGAGTCCCTGCTTCCTGTATGATACCCAGTATTCCCCCATTCCTGTCCAACACAGTCGAAGAGTTGAATAAGAACAAGGAGCATCTGTGAGGAATCCAACCCCTCGATGAGGCTGATGTTAACGCGGCCTCTGTTCCACTTTCCTGCCATCTCTCCATCCTAAAACTCTAGCCTCTTGTTGTAGCTTGCCCCACATGAAAAAAAAATCCACTCCACATCTGCACACTTTTAGCAATTTACGGACCTCAAGGAAATCTCCTTTCATTGTTATAAACTGGAGAGTATAGGCCTAAACTGCTCAATTTCTCTTCATAAGACAGACACTTCAAATATGGAATCAATCTAATGAAGCTCTTCTGAATTGCCTCCAATGGAAATACCTCATTCTGCAGGACACCCAAACTGTACTCCAGTTGCAGCCTCACTAATGCCTTGCATAGCTACACCAACACTCCCCACCTTTCTACTCCATCAATTTGCAAATAAACACTGAAATTATGCTTGCATTTCTCATGACTTGCAGTATCTGCAGGCCGGTTTTCTGTGATATGCAAGCAGACACCCAGATCCCTCTGCACCGAAGCACTTTGAACTTTCTCTCCATTTAGATAATAATTTGTCTTTCTATTATACTGGCCAACTTGAAGAGCCCCATATTTATTCACTTTAATTTTCCTTGCCAAATGTTGCCCCATTCTTCCAACCTATCCATATAGTTTTAAATCACTTGCATCATCATTCCGAAGTAATTTCCTACCAATGTTAGTGTCATCTGAAAATGTGGCATCGCATTTTCTATCCCATCAACTGAGTACAGTAATACCATCGATCGCAAATGCTTGAGGCATGAGTCCTGAAATCAATGGCACCCCACAAATTGCATTTGCCAAAAGAAAATGACACATTTATTCCATCTGACTACATTTTGTTGGTTAAGCAATCCTTCATCCAAACTAATAAATTACTCCTAAACCCATGTTGTCTGATCTTACCACTTACTCTTTGGAGAAGCGACATATCTGATGCCTTCAGGAAGACCAGATATGCTCTATCTCCAGGATTCCCACGACCCACCTTGTTTGTGACATCTTCAACTAACTCAAGCAAACAATTCAGACACGGTTTAGCCTTCGTAATACCATGTTGACTCTGACGAATAGTGGTTTAACTTTGCAAATGTCCTGAAAAATGGACTCTAACATTTGCCTTAAATTACAATAGTTTATTGTTACACTTTAGTCCCTAATGTATAACATTATTATAAGTTCTTCCCTTTACTCAGCCTTTACATTTTCTTTGAAATCCTATTTAATGGGCAAACGTTTTTAAGAGATCTGCTCCAAATGCTGTGTAAGAGTCATGTGTGGCTGGATGGACTCATCATCCTGCTGGTGTACAAACTCGATGGGCTGACATCTTTCTGGTGTTCCCATGTTGCCATCTCCAAGGCCAGAATGCCCTCCTCCTGTTGATGCTTTCGAAGATTGGGAGATTATGGAATCTTCCTGTTGCTGGGTAACATTTTGAGGAGCTAATGGGTCTTCTCATACTTCTCCATAACAGGTGGAAATACTGAACGGTCTCCTCATGTATCCCGGAGATGGGACCGAGGGATGGATTGGTCTTCTCTTGTTCCCATACAACAGACATGTGTCTAAACTACCTCTTCCTTTCTCATGAAAGAAGTCTCAGATAGATTTTATCCTTATCCAATTCCCTTGCAATAGGCTCGGTGGGTCTGAATGGCCTCCTGTTATCCCAGTGTAACAATCTCCAGTCACTGTGTGGCCTCTTCCAATTCCTATGTTACAGACTTGAGGAGGCTGAATGGACTGATCCTGTTGCTGTTTAACTGGATACTGGTGCAGCATGGCCTACTGTTATAGGCTCGAGGGGCTGATTGGCCTCCTTCTCTAAATGTATGTCAGGCTCCAGGGACTGAATGGTCTCGTCCTGGTTTGGTGTAACAGGGTCGAAGACCTGAATATCCTCCTGTTGTTCCTGTGTAACAGGCTGGAGAACGGAACGGATTCCTCCATTATCTGCGTAATTCACTTCACTTGTTAACTCCTTCTGTCATCTATGTTAAAATAAGATGTTCTTTAATTTTTGTAAACTCCAATGGCTACTGGGTCAACCTGATCATTCTTTCCTTATAAGCCAGCACCTTCATTGCAGGAATCAGTTGAGGGAACCATCTCTGAGCTGCTTCCAATATAACAACACCCTTTCTTCATAGAAGAGGCTAAATCTGCACACACTACTCCAGATGTGATCTTCCTGTACAGCAGCAGCAACACTTTCCCAGCCTGTTGTAAGGTTCCCACCCAGGTTAGAGCAGTCTCAGCTCTCTGGGGGAATACAGAGCATTGTTGGAAGATCATTGTCCTTCCCTACTCCATCAGCATAACGGGAGATCTGGAGAAATTAAAGTTTGAGAAGATCATAAATGATGTGGCGAGATGATCTCTACCATTAATCTCCCCAGAGCCCACATCGCTCAGATTCCACAGGATCTAGTCAGGTGGATCGCAAATACAGCGAGGAGGAGCAAACATTGATGGGAGTTATATATCAAAGTGAAAGCTGCAATACAAATGTTGGGTATGTTATAAAACAGGAAATGAGATATACACATTTGTGGCTACTGCAGTGATAATGTACTGTTTAAATTATATCTAAACTGTGTTAACCCAATTGAATGCTAATGCTGGGAAAAATAGATTTCAAGACCACGTGTGAGATGGTTTAAATGAGCATTATGTTAAGCACTGAGCTCGATATCAGGTGATTTAGGAATTGGTGTTGAGTGATCAGAAGAGCTAATTGAAAAATTTGCTGGAAAGGACATTTTGGGAACAATGACCACAATGTACTGGTTTTCTTTTATGCTGTTTGAGTACACGACAGTTTTTGTTTTATTTGAAGTAAAAGTTATAAATCTGAGTCATGCAAGCCATCAAGGTGTGAGGAGAAAGTCGAGACTACAGATGCTGGAGATCAGAGGCGAAGAGTGTGGTGCTGGAAAAGCAAAGTCAGGCAGCATACTAAGAGCAGATAAATCGATGTTTCGGGCATAAGCCCCTCATCAGGAATGAAGCTTATGGGTCAAGGGGGCTGAGGGATAAATGAGAAGGGGGTGAGGCGGGGGGAGGTTAGCATGGATTGCGGTAGGTAGATGAAGGTGGGGTTGAAAGTGATAGGTGATGAAGGGAGACAGACCGCCTCATCTACTGCATCCATTGAACCCAATGTGTTCTTCTCTACATTGGCGAGGCAGAAGGTCACCTTGTGGAACATTTCAGAGAACATCTCTGGGACAGCCTCATTGAACAATTCCATCGCCTTGCGGCTGAGCACTTTAACTCCCCTTCCCACTCTGCAAAGGACATGAGGGTCCTGGACCTGCTCCATCGCCAATCCCGAGCCACCAGAAGCCTGCAGGAAGAAAGCCTCCTCTTCTGCCTTGGGACCCTCCAAACACAGGGGATCCTAGTGGATTTCCCCATTTCCCCTAATCCCACCCTATCCCACTCCAACCCTCCAAGTCAGCATCGCCCTTTTGTACATTCCTATGCGTCCACCTTCCTTGCTATCAATCTGGTCCACCCTCCTCTCCGAGTAACACTTTCAACCCCACCTTCACTTACCTATTTGATTAAAGGAGGCAGCTTAGAAAAATGCCAAGTTGTAGTAATCCAGTGGATTCAGAGAAATGTAGGACCCAGCAAAGGATGGCCAAGAAACTGAGAAGAAAATCGAAAAGAGAAATAGCATGCAAACGAAAGAAAAACATAAAAACTGCTCAAAAGCATCTATCAATGTATGAAAAAAAAATAAAAACAAGGTAAAATGTGGAACAGTTGGTGTGCGTTCAGGATAGTTTATTGCAGAGAACAAAGAAATCGCAGGGAAAAGAAACAGTTTATTTGTGGCTATCTTCATTGGAAGAATATCCAAAAATTCTTCCAGAAATACCAAGTGACCACGGGACTTGTGTAAGTAAAGTCTAAGATTAGTCTTATCAATGTTGAGGTCATCTTTGAAAAGAAAGCTGGATTGAGTATTTATAAATCTGACAGACCAGATGTACTTCATACAAGGATTTATGAGGAAGCAGCAATAGACATGTTGATTGAATCGCGGATTCTTACTTTATCTTCCGACACATTCTCGAAAGTCATTTAGAATCTGTATAAGGCAAAGGTTACAAATATTATCCAACAGTTTAAGAAAGGATGAAGATGGAGAGGGGTGAACTACAGAGCAGTTGTCTTGTCATCCGCAGTCGGGTGTCTGTTGTAGTCAATTACAAAAAACATGCGACTACATATGTAGAAGGTAATAACATAACTTGGGAGTGTGAGAATATACCGATGAAAGGAAAACCAGAAGTGGCAAACACTTTTTTTGGAATGGTTTGAAGATGATTCTTGTGGACATAGGCAATGAGGAACCAATGGATAACGTAGAGTTGAATATTCATGAGAGTTTAAAAAAAACTCACACAGTAAGCTCACAAGAAAAGTTAAAGCAAGAGGTATTAGGAAGAACACATGAAAATAGCAAAGAAAAATGAGTTTTACATTCAGGTGATTGTAATTGGAATATAGAAGACGTCATGCACCAGTTGTATCGAGTGTTGATGAGAGTATTTTGTATTGTTCGGAGTCCCAATCTAAGAAATAAGATATTGACTACAGAGGAACTGCAAAGGTATTACTCAGATTCATCCCTAAAACGGCAAGATTTTCTGATGTGGAAACTCACCCTGTGATCTCGAGTTTCGAAACATGAGAGGTGGTTGCAGTGAAACTTAGAAACACAGAGGGGACTGAATAACAGGGACATGGAGAAGTACAAGTAGGAGAGATCTGGGAGAATCCCACGATATTCTACACGGACAAGCAGAGCAGAATAATCAGCAAACAGTTAGTGTCCATTAGAAACCAAAGGGGCAACCTGTGTGTCAAGCTGGAGAACATTGATGGATTGTTACATGAGACCTTCACATCTATTTTACTTTAGAGACGGAGAAGACAAGTACAGAATTCAAGGAGATGGATGGGGAAACTCTTGAACAGATTGATGTAAAATACGATAAAGGATTTGAGGCTTTGTTCTGTATAAATTTGGACCTATCTCCATGTCTGAATGAGTTGTATCACAGGCGGCTGTTGGGGTGAATGGAGGAAAGATACTGACTGAATATTTTAATTAGGATCTGACCATAGGGGAGGTGCCAGAGAACTGGAGAACTGCTAACACGATTCCACTTCACAGTTCGGGTGGGAGAGATAGACCAGGGAACTATAGACGAGTGGGTATTAGGTCACTGTTAAGGAAACTACTGGAGAAAATAGGGAAGGAGAAAATTGAACTCCAATCAGAGTCGAAAGGTCTGATCAGGGATAATCATCATGACTTTATCAGAAGGAAGTGACATCTAATGGACGTGATTGAATTAGTTTGAGGAGGTCGATTCTTTAGCTTTGTAGGAAAGCCTTTGACAAATTTCCAGCTGGGAAACTGAAAATAATGTAAAATCTCACAATATAAATGATAACTTGACAAGTTACAACGAAAATTGTCTTAGTGACAGGAGGCAGAGGGTAGTGAGAGAAGGCTGTTTGTGTGACTGGAGACCAGTGTCCCCTGGTGTACCACAGGGATCAGTGATGTGTCCCTTATTGTTTGTGTTATTCATAACAAAAACAAATGTGAATGTGGAGGGGGCTAGGTGGAGAATCAGGGAAGTGTGATAAGTAAGTGTACGTTTGACATAAAGATTGACCGGTTGGTTCGTAGTGAACAGAAAGGCCTTAAGTTACAGGAAGATGCAGATGAAATGGTCAGATGGGCAGATCAATAACAGATAGAATGTAACCTTGATAAATGTGAGGTGATGCACATTGGGAGAAAGAACCAGGCAGGGAGGACTCAATAAATGGCAGCACACTGGGAAGCTCAGATTGTGCTTCTCCACACATCCCTGAATGTGACTGAACAGGTTAATGCTTAAAAATGTGTTGCTGGAAAAGCGCAACAGGTCAGGCAGCATCAAAGGAGCAGGAGAATTGACGTTTCGGGCAGATTCCTGAAGAAGGGCTTATGCTCGAAACAACGATTCTCCTGCTCCTTTGATGCTGCCTGACCTGCTGCGCTTTTCCAGCAGCACATTTTTTAAGCACTGACCTCCAGTATTTGCAGTCCTCACTTTCTGCTGGGCAGGTTAATGGACTAGTTAAGAATTTGACCTTGAGTATTGTGTTTCCTAATCAGGGTGGAGATATAACACCTATACAAGGCTTTGGTTCGGCCAAAATGGAATACTGTATGTAGCTCTGGGAGCCACATTCCAGGAAGGATGTGATTGCACTGGAGAGGGTGCAGAATGATTCACCAGGATGTTCCCTGGGGTAGAGCATATCAGCTATGGAGAGAGGCTGGATAAGCTCGGGTTGTTTACTTTGGAGCAGAGGAAGCTGAGGAGTCAGTGATTCAGAAGGATAAGATTATAAGCGACACGGACAGGGGGGATAGACAGCAGCTGTTCCTTTTAGTCAGAGGGTCAAGAACAAAGGAGCACACTTTTAAAGTGAAAAGTTTGAGGTTCAGAGATGATTTAAACATTTTTTCACCTCGAGGTGTGGGCTTCTGGGATTACTTCCTGAGAGGGGAATTATCACGAGTAACCTCACAATCGTTAAAAAGTACTTGGACAAGCACTTGGAAGTGTCATAACATTTCAAGCTATGGGACTGCTGTAGAAAGTGGGACTAATATAGATCGTGCTGTACTTCTGTTGGCACAGAGTCTTTGCTCCTGTGAGTGTACCATGTGGAAGGTCAATTATTGGAGCACTTTAAGGCAGGAATTGAGGGGTTTCTGAAGAGTTATATTCATAAGGGTTATAAGTGTGAACTGTAATAGCTTGTTAAATTATGTCAATGTGAGAAATATGAGAAAAAAAGTGTAGTTTCCTTACAGTTTGGAACCAGAGAATGGAGAATGGGGAACAGGGAAATGGCAGAACTATGAAGCCACTACTTCAGTTCTGATTTCACAAAACTTTCTAACAATATAAGGAAAACCAAGTCTGATGTGGGAAAATGATAGAGTACGTGGAACATAGAACATAGTAAGTAAATGGTTTAGCAGAAATTATTGTGGCTGAAAGTAATAGTCATAGACAACACTAACATAGATTTATGAAATGGGAATTATGTTTGAGAAGCAGACTGGCTGACAAATGAAAGAGCAGCAATGGATGTAAAACATTTTGATTTTTAGGAAAATATTGGTAAAGCTCCAAGCCCAATTTGTAATATCAAATCTGAGTGGATTGGGGCTAATATGCGGGCATGTTTCTAGAATAAGACAGCTGGCAGGAAACAGTGAATAGAAATAAACAGACTCGTCAAGCAGCAGCCTGACATTGTCTGTAAGGTATGATTCTGTGAGTATGGCCATGTCCCAGACACCCCATTACCTTCCCCGGATATCTCCTATCTCATCAGCAGGACGGACACAGCAGAAGTGGCAGCACAGTGGGATACAGTTGGTAGGGAATTGCTCTTGGAGTCCTCAACAGTGACTCTGTATCCGATGAAGTCTCAGGGCGTTAGTTTACACATGGGAAAGGAAACCTCCTGCTGATTACCATGTACCAGCTTCTCTCAACTGATGTATCAGTACTCCTCCATGCTGACCAACACTTGGAGGAAGCACTGAGGGTAGCACGGACGCAAGATGTACTCTGGGTGGGGGATTTCAATGTTCACCACCAAGAGTATCTCAGCTACAGCATTACTGATCAAGAGGGCTGGGTCCTAAAGGATATAACTGTTAGAGTGGTTCTGCAGTAGGTGGTGAAGGAACCAACAAGAGGAAAATGTATATTTGACCACAGCCTTACTAATCTGCCAGTTGCAGAATTATCTGTCCATGACAGTATCGGTAAGAGCGGTCACCGCATAGTCATTGTGGAGACAAAGTCACACTTTCACATTGAGAATAACCTCCACCATTTTGGGTGGTACTATCACGGTGCTAAATAGGACAGACTTCGAACAGATCTAGCAGCTCAAATCTGGATGTCCATAAGGTGTTGTGGGTCATCAATAGGAGCGGAATTGTACAGCCACACAACCTCATGACCTGGCATATCCCCCTCGCAACAATTACCATCAATCCAGAGGATCAGCATTGGTTCAATGGATGTGCAGGATGGCAGGAGCAGCACCAGGCAAACCTGACAATGAAGTGTCAGCCTGGTGAAGCCACCAAACAGGACTACTCGTGGGCCAAACAGCATAAGCAGTAAGTGACAGACAGAGCTAAGTGATCCCACAAGCAAAGGATCAGATCAAAGCTCTGCAGTCCTTCCACATCTAGTCGAGAAACGTTGGAGACAATTAAACAATTCACTGGAGGAAGGGGTTTCACAAATAAATCCTTCCTCCATGATGGAAGAGCACAGCACTTCAGTGTATAGGATAAGGCTGATGCACTCGTAACAACTTTCAGTCAGAAATGCTGAGTGGATGATCCATTTCAGCCTCCTCCAGTGGTCCTCAGCGATTCAGTTACCAGTCATCAACCAATTCGATTCAGTCCACGTGATATCCAGAAACGGTTGGAGATACTGGATACTCCATAGGGTCCATAATCTGACAACATTCTGGCAATAGTACTGAAAACTTGTGCTCCATAACTAGCCAATCCCCTAGCCAAACTGTTTCAATAAAATTACAACAATGGCTTTTCCTGATTATGTGGAAAATTACCCCAAGTATCTCCTGTATATAAAAAGCAGAACAAATCCAATCCGCCCAATTACTACTCCATCAGTCTACTCTCGATCATCAGTAAAGTGGTGGAAGGTCTCAGTGCTTTGAAGCAGCAACCTGCTCAGCAATATCCTGGCGAATGACGTCCAGTTTAGGCTCCCCCAGGGTCACTCAGCTCCTGACCTCATTACCTTGGCTCAAAAATGGACAAAGGAGCTGAATTCCAGAGGTGGGGTGAGAGTGACAGCCCTTTAATCAAGGCGGCCTCGACGCTGTGTGGTATCAAGGGGCCTTAGCAGCACTGGAATTAATGGGTATCGGGGCAAACTCCCCACTGGTTAGATTCATACCTGACACGTAGGAAGATGGTCATGGTTGATGAAGGTCAGTCAACTCAGCTCCATGTCTGTAGGAGTCCCTCGAGCAGTGAACAGAAACTTCTTCAGGGCTGCTTCATCAATGACCTTCCCTCCATGTTAAGGTCAGAAGTGGGGATGTTCGCCAGTAATTGTACAATGTTCTGCAACATTTGTGGCTCCTCAGATACTGAAGCAGTCCATGTTCAAACACGACAAGATCTGGACAGTATCCAGGCTGGCAAGTAATGTTCAGCCCACACGAATGCCAGACCATGACCATCACCACTAAAATACAATCTAACCTGCCCCTTGGCATTCAATGGTGTTACTATCACTGAATCCCCCAGTATCAAAGTCCTGCTCAGAAACTCACTGGTCTCCCCACATGAACACTGTAACTATAAGAGCAAGTCCGAAGCTCGGAATGCTGCGGCGAGTAACTCACATCCTGACTTCCAAAATTCTGTCCATCATCTACAATGCATGTCAATACAATATAGGTCAGAAGTGTGACAGAAGACTCCCAGTTTGCCTGGATGAGTGCAGCCCCAACAACACTCCAGAAGCTTTATACCTTCCAGGACAAAGCAGCCAGTTTGACTGTCCCTTCATCCACAATGCTCCACCATCAACGCGCAGCAGCAGCAGCAGTGTTTTACTATCCACATGCTGCAATGAAACGATTCACCAAAGATCCTCAGAAACCATCTTCCCAATTCATGACCACTTCTATCTAGAAGGACAAGGGCTACACATGTATGGAAATACCATCATCTTTAGGTTCCCCTCCAAGCCATTCACCATCCTGACTTGGAAATATATCACAGCTCCTTCACAGTCGCTGGGTCAGAATCCTGGGATTCTCTCCCTAATGGCATTGGAGGTCAACCACAGCAGGTGGACTGCAGTGTTCAACAAGGCAGCTCACCACCACCTTCTCAAGAGCAACTAGGGACAGGCAATAAATGCTGGCCCAGCCAGTGACACCCAGATTGACGAAATACAGAAATAGAAATTAACAGAGGACGGTTGCTGAGGTATCACAGAGATCGGTGTTTGGGGCCCAGCTGTTCACAATGTCCTTTAAATATTTGGTTGCTGGAATCAGATGCAATACATCCCAGCCTGCTGACAGCACTAATGGATGTGGGATTGTGAGTGGGTGCGGAGGATGTAAAAAAGCACCAAGAAGACTAAGACAAATGGAGTGAATGGGTAAATACGTGACAGATGGAGAACAATGTGGATAGAGGTGACGGTGTGCCCTTTGGTGGAAATGATAAACTGGAATCCTACAATTTGAAAGGGATTGGTTGAAATACGTTGATTTACAAGGGGACATATGCTCCTTTTTGTTGTTTCCTTTTGCATCAACCTCTGAGGTCCCTGCAGCGCAGTGAGTTCTGTAACCAGAAGTCAATACTGGGCATGGCATTGACACGCTGACCAGTGTACACAGACCCACCAAGTGGGGAGCTATAACACGGAAAAGGATCTGCATATCCTTGTACATATGTCGCTGAAAGCAATATTGCAGAAACAGAAAGCAGTAAAGAAGATAAATGGTGTGTTGACCTTCATTTCAGGGGGATGTGAGTCCAGGAGAAAGGGTGTCTTACTGCAGCTGTACAGGCCTTTGGAGACATCCCATCTCGAGCATTGTGCAATATTGTGTGCAGGCTTGGTCTCCTTACCTAATAAAGGACAAACTCGACATTGAGGGAGAGCAGTGAAGGATGACCAGACTGATCTCTGGGATGACGAGCTTGTTGTGGGAACAGAGTTTGGGGTGACTGGGCCAATATTCCATGGGGTTTAGGAAAATGAGTGGAGATCTCAGTGAAATATACAAAACTCTGACAGGGTGAGACAGATTAACAGCAGGAATGATATTCCCCTGGCTGGGATGACTAAAACAAGGAACCACAGTATTAGGTAAGGCAGGTCACTCTGCAATGAGATGAGAATAAATGTCTGCACTCACTGACTGGTGAACATGGGGAATTGGCTTGCACCTGGAAACCAAGACACTGATTATAAATAAGGATTCAGAGACAGTAAAGGGATGGTGGGAAAGCAGGAGTACGGGGCGGAAATGAAGGGCCAACCATCATTACATGGAATTGGTTAGCAAACTCAATGGACCAAACGTACTACTGCATTTCCTATTTTATAACTTCCAAAGGTTACTCACATTAACGGATATGTATATCATGTGGGGTAATTGCATTGAGGAGATGTTTTTTCTATGAACTAGAATGGGGAGGCTCAATGTGTTGTATGACCTACTCCTTTCCCGCTGTTTCTGTGCAGTCTGTGGGAAAGCTCGGTAAATGTTGTCACAAGTTCTCAGATGTTAAGAAGGAGGTCTCTGCAGGGTCGACAGGACTGTGTACCCATTCCCTTTTCTGACACTGATGCTGAGGCCGGTGTTCTGTCCGGTTTCATCCTTTCAGTCCTCGGAGCAGTTTGATACAAGTGAGTGCCTTGATTGGCCGTTTCAGAGACCATTGAAATGTTTATCTCATGTCAGGGTCTTTGGAGTCAGTTTTAGGCCAGCCCAGGAAATCCCTGGAGATTCACTTCCTAAAAGTACATTGGAGAAGGAAGTTCTGTTTACAATCGATATTGGCTTCAAGGTCACTGTTACTGAACCCAGGTTTTAGATCTCGATATTTTATTAATTGTCTTTAACTTCCACCTGCTGCCAGAGCATTAGCCTGGTCTGGATTAGTAATCCAGTGACATTTCCACAACAGCACCATCTCCACATGGGGACCTGTCAGAGACAACACTGAGCAGGATATTTCTGTGCTGCTTGACAACTCTGTCAAAAAGAACTCCCACCAAATTGACTGTGGTGATGGGACTGAGGGGGCGGTAAATGATCAGATTGTAATTATTCCCGTTTTAGGGAACGGGACTTAGCTGAGTAATTTTCCACATTGCCAGGGAGATGTTAGAGTTGGAGATGGAATGAAAAAGCTCCCCCATGGACACGGCTTGTTGCGCAGCACAAGTCTTCAGTCCTATTGCAGGAATGGGGTCAGGGCCCATTGCCTGTGTCATATCTACTGTGTTCAGCTGTTTCTTCATGTCACGTGCAGCGAATCACATTAGTTGAAGACTGGCATCTGTGATTTTGTGGGCATCATGGCGTGGGTGATGATTATCATCGACTCAACACTTCTGGCAGAGGATGGTGCAGATAAAACATCCTTCTCTTTTACACTGATGTGCAGGTCTGTTCCATTATTTAGGATGGGGATGTTTGTGGAGCCCTCTCCTCCAGTCATTTGTTTAATCGTCCATCACCATTTATAACTGAATGTGGCAGGACTGCAGGGCTTCGTTCAGATCTGTTGGTCAAGTCTGGTAGCTTTAATATGTTAGCATCAGGTTAAGGTTCATGTGATTCTGACTCTGACATGTTCACCCACACTCGTCACTGAGCCATAGATGGTGTTGATGGTAATGACAGACTGAGGTGTTATCCTGGCAAAAAGTTACAGGTTGTGGTTGGATGCTGTTCTGCTTCTCCCGCTGCTGTGGTCTAAAGCACTACATGAATACGCAGTTTGGAGCTGCAATATCTGCAATGCAATTCTGCTGTCTGTTCCCCAATTCTCACTGAGACCCATTCACCCATCAGTCCTGCACTCAGTGACCTAACCTGGTTTCTGATGTGGAAATACTTCAATTTTCAAACTCTCATTCTGCTGAGGGTCTGTCTCCCCGGGTCTTGCTTCCAATCTGACACATTCCGCAAAAGTACTTAACTTATCTTAATTCAAATGTTTAATTCACCTGAATCTTTTTCCTTGAGAAATACAATCTTCTGTGTTTAAGTGATTATTTTTCCTCTGTTTCTTTCCCTGATCATGATTAAGAGCTCTGTAGTGTCAGTGATACCAGAGTTATGTAGTTTCAGAGCCAATGAATTCTCTGGATTCCCAATCATCTACACCACATTGTATATTTTCTCTTTTGATTTGATGCCTTAACACTCATGGCTGCCTTGTCCTCCCATGAGTATGTTTCATGTTCTTGGGGTTGCATTTCTTGTATTATCTTCCAAATTCTCCCCAGAACCTCCGCCCATTGCTGGTCCATGGTCTTTCCTGCTCAGCTCCCCTTCCAATTAACTCTGGACAGCTCCTCCCGCATGTCTTTGTAGTGACATTGCTTAATTATAACTACATTACATCTTGAAGAGATGTAAACTAAAAGAAGGAGCTTTGAGAGATGGGACACGAAGAATAATTGGTGGAATTCTAAACCAGCTACAAAGGGAGAACAAGAGAGAGAGGATATAGATATGGAGATATGGAAAATGAGAAAACCACATTCTCGAAAGAAGCAGATGAACGTCCCCCAATGTTTTGGCAATGCCTGTGTGCTGTGGTCCTTTGTACAGTGCACGTACAACAGAGTCATATGTTCAAATGCTGAGTCTGATGCCAGAATATTTGTCTGCAATGATATGACAGACACTAGCTTTGGAAAGAACCCAGCAGGCCAACATATTGAAATAAGTTGGGACACCAGAATCAAGAATTTGGAGCACACATCCTGGTAAGAATGAGAAATTAGAGTTGGGAATCCCAGAAAAAGAGGGAACGTTGAGAGGATCAAATAATGTTTTAATATTTTATAAATTTTATACATCATTTGTGACTTATCTGCACACACACACATTGATTAAACAGTGTATATAAAATCTTTTTTCCACCATTGAAACTGTCCTGTTGTTGTGTTACGAGGATACATGAACACCAAGTAGTCACCAAAAGACATGACGCACTATCACTATGTTCCATACATACAGACAAAGAAGGGCACCACTTTGATTGGGACAAAGCACACACACATACTAAGACACGCAAGGACCTTCTTAGAGAAATGGTATTCTAAGCAGAAGTCCATCAATAAACTCATCAATTTAGATTCTGTCTACATTCTATTGTTAAAATAACCGGAAATGACATCACCCAATTTAAGAAACATAGTCATGGTGACGAAACTTCTGAAAACATACCTTCAAGCTCAGTGAGCTAACTTGCATACATATAAATTGTTTTTTTTTTGTTTATTAGTGGAATTTAGGAGTTCTCTGTCGCTCACGTTTTGACAGATTATGATGTGAGGTGAGCTTTTCTGGGTATGTGGTTTTAATTAACAGAGGGGTTTGGCATTGATGTTATAACAGTTTGGGGCCTTGCCATATGGCATTTGGACAGACTTGAACAGATCTGTGATACAACAGATCCCAGCAAATTCCAACTCATTGCAACTTTGAACTTCAAATGAAACCATTGGGAAAATTCGTTTAATTTTGTTACTTGTGGTTGGTTAATTGAAAAGTGAGGGAAATGGCTTTTAACATTACTGAAGAGGTTCCCGAATTTTCCAAGGAAATTTAGAAAGACAGAAGGAGGACATTTTTTAGAATTAGCCAATAGGTTGGAATTGGGTTTAACCAGGGAGAAAAGGGAAGCTGAAATTGTAATGGAGTTGGTCAAGCACTTTGATGTATCAGAGAAATAGGCAACTGCAGTAGAGTTATCAAAACTTAAATTGCAAATGTGGCAACTGGAGTTAGAAGATAAGTAAAGGGGCGGAAACAGAGAGAGAAAAAAGAGAAAGAGAAGAGAAAGAAAGAGAGGGGGAATTGAAATTCAGAAGTTGGGAATTAGGTAAGAAAGTTAAATTAACAGAATGGAGATGAAGGGAGAACGTAGGGATGTATTCAACTAGGTTAGTAACTTGCCATATTTCGGTGAGAAAAATGTCAAAACTTTTTTTATTTCATTTGAAAAAATGACACGGCAGATGACGTGTCCAGTGAACTTATGGGTAATGCTAGTTCAGACTAATCTGGTGGGCACAGCTAGTGAGGTATGTGCAGCGCTGTCAGACGAGGATCCAGACATTATCAAGATGTCAAATTGGCTATTTTGATTCGTTATGAATTGGTACTAGAAGCATATAGACAGAAATTCGGAAAAATAGAGACGGAACCAGGTCAGACTTATATTGAGTTTGAAAGAATTAACCACAGTCATTTTGATAGGTGGGTTATGGCCTTAAAAATGGATAAGACCTGTGAGGCTTGAAGGAAGATTAATCAGCTGGAGAAGTTAAAAGACTCACTTCCAGAGATAGGAAAAATTCATGTGAATGAATAGAAAGTTCAAGAAGTGAGAAGCGCGCAGAAATGGCAGGTAAATATGCATTGTGGCATGTGATGAAATTTAGCTTCTGGCAAGAATTTCATCCTGTGAGGGATAGAAATTGGGAGAAGGGAAGATCACACATTACAAAGCGAACAGTAGCTCATAATAGTTTACCACAGGTGAAGAAAGAAGCCCAAGGGGGTTGAAAGGTGGTGAAAGGCCTCAGGTGCTCTCACTGTAAGGGAGTGGAACACATAATATTACAGTGCCGATGGTTTAAGAAGGGCACAGGGAAAAAGTTGTTTTCACTGCAGTTAGCTGGGACACACCGTGCTGGGCGTTAAAGGAAGACACTTTGGGGAAAGATGCGGTAGAAGAGGCTAAGCCAGTGGCATTAGTAAAACTGGTAAAGGAAACCCCAAGTGCAGCCGAGGAGCTGCAGGACATTGCACAGCCTCGGCAAGGGCTGGGTATGGAGGCAGTGCCTGATCTCTCTAAAGAATTCGCCTCTGTAGGTAAAGTTTACTCAGAAAGAACAGGGGGAGAAGGATAAGAAATTATAATTTTGTGAGATAAGGGATCTGCTCACTCTCTATTAGTTGGGAAGTGAGGCGCCGGAAAAGCACAACAGATCAGGCAGCGTCCGAACAGCAGGACAATCGAATATCAGGCAGAAACCCATCGTCCGGAACGTGGTGGGGGGACAAGGGGGCTGGAAGATAAATACGAGAGTAGTAGCTGGGCTGGTGGGAGGGTCACTGGGAAGGCAATAAGAAGATGTAGGTGGGAGTGACAGTGATATGTCGGAGGGGAGGGTGGAGTCGATAGGTGGAAAGGAAGATGGACAGTTAGGGCAGTTCAAGAGGGCTATGCTAGGTTGAACGGTTGGATCTGGGAGAGGTTGGTGGAGGGGAGATTTGGAATTTGGTGAAGTCAACGTTGATGCTGTACAGTTTGAGGGTTCCAGCTGTCCTACCACCGATAGGTGTCCTGTCACCCTCCTCTCCGACCTATCACCATCACAATGCACCTGCATCTACTAATTGCCTTCCAAGCTCCCTTTCACCCAGCTCCAACCCCCACCCTCCCATTTATTTCTCAACCTCCTTCCCCCTCCCTTACGCCCCACTTTCCTAATGAAGCATTGATGCCTGAAACGTCAACGCTCCTGCCCCTCGGATGCTGCCGACATGATGGGCTTTTCCAGCCCCACACTTTTCAACTCTGATCTCCAGCATCTGCCGCCCTCACTTTCTCTCACCCTCTAATAGTAAGAGTTGAAAGTTTTTTTTCACTCTTTCTGGCATTATAATCAAGAACGTGATAACTTGTGGAATGGGGACAGAAATTAAGCATTCCCTTGTGTAACATCAGGATGGAATGCCAAATCAAGTTTGGGGAAGTAACAGTGACAGTGAGTAACAGAGTGTCAGTTCTAGGAATAGAGCTTGTTCTTGGGAACGATTTAGCAGGAAGCAAGTTGGGAGGGACACCTCTTGTGGTGGAGAAGACAAAGGAAGATGAGGGAATTGGTGAGTTAAAGAAAATTACCCAGGATATTTTCCAGACTGTGTAGTAACAAGATCCCACTGTCATAAGTTACAGCAGGAAGAAGAAATGAACTCAAAAGACAAATGAGTTGATGCTCAGTGAACTGACACCCTGTTTGATGTAACGGTGCAGGAAAAACCTGAACAGGCAGAGGATCAGGCAGAGGTGATTAGTCCAGAAAGTCTAATGGACTTACAACAGATATATACACACACATTCACACACACATATACATGCACACACACAGAAAAGGAATCAGAATATATTGTTGAACGTTATTAACTTAAACATAGAATCATAAAATTAAAATGGAGACCATGATAGGTTACTGCAGAAGGGAAATGGGCCGAAGTGCACCAGATTGTGTTAGCAGTAATGTACAGTGTTTTGGGTCGCACATAAACTCTCTGCAGGCGGTCACCTAGGTGTACAGAAGACTCAGGCTAAGGTACAGAAGCATTTCTAATGGCCTGGAATGCACAAGGACGCGGTTCATTTTTGTTGTACGTGACATACATACCAAATGGTAGGTAAGTCCCAGGCAGTAATAAAACCAGCAGCTTTGTTGCGAATTCTTGCATTCGAAAAACCCTTCATGAGGGTTATGATTAATTGTGTAGCTCCCCTTTCTAAAGTAAAAGTGGAAACCAATATTTGCTGACCATAATGGATGCGTCTCCCAGATTTCCAGAGGCAATTCCATTATTGGAGTGTTAAGGCAAAAATGAAGGTGGAGGGATTGGTAGCTTTCTTTACTCGCTGTGGACTGCCCAGAGAGATTCAGTCAGACCAAGGGTCTCATTTTATTGCTCAGCTGTTTTAGGAAGTCATGGATATCTTAGGCATACAGCACTTCAAATCAAGTGCGTCCCATCCTGAATCCCAGGTAGCCTTGGAAAGTTAGCATCAGACACTGAGGACCATGTTAACAGCGTACTGTCAGGATTACCCGAATGGTTGGGATAAAGGTGCCCCATTAAATTGTTTGCAATTAGAGATGCCCCAAATAAATCTACTCACTTTACTTCCTTTGATTTAATATTCGTACATGAAGTGAGAGGTCCTTAGAAACTAATTAAATATAAATTGACAGGACCAAAGTCGGAGATCTCACACTTGGATTATGTATCAGAGGTGAGGGAGAGATTGGATGGAGTAGGTGAGTTAGTTAAACAGCACATGAAGAGGGCACAGTGTAGAGTGACGCAGGTGGCAGATAAAATCTCTGAAACTTTGACGATTTCCCGTGGGGATGACGTATTAGTTTCGCCACCAGTGGTAAGAAAACCATTCAAAGCCAGGCCCCTTTCAAATTAAAAAAAAGTGTGAAGTCAGTTAAACTTCCTGGTAAAGATACCGGAGATGACAAAAAAACTTTGTCGAGTATTTCATCTGGATGAATAATGCACCAGCCACATTTAACACTCAAGAATAGAGGGGTGGCCATATGAACAAATTGTGCAACTTATCTGTATGATGTAGTGATCTTCAGCAAGTGATTGAAAGCTCACATGTTACAGTTGGCAGAGCATGTTGAACGATTACAAGAAGCAAACTTGGTAATAAACAGAAAGAAAATGGAATTCGCGAAGGCGGAGGTGATGTTCTTGGGACATTATATTCGACATGGAAGGTTGACCCCATGGAGCACAAAAACGAAGGGCTTTGAGGAAGTTCCACGATCATCCTCGAAGAAAGAGGTGCTTCGATTTTTGGAACTGAGTGGATTCTATCGGAAGTTTGTTCAAAACTTCAGCAGCGTCTTGGCAACACTGATGGATTTACTGAAGAAGAACACAGAATTGTGGTGGACAGAACAATGCCAGGAGGTATTTGAGAATTTTAAAGCAGGATTAATCACTACACCAGTTTTAGCTGCACCAAATATTCTGAAACCCTTTGAAAATTGTGTTTGATGCTCGGGATATAGGGGTCAGAGATGTATTGATATGGAAAAAGGTGATGGAATTGAATGGCTAATTGGCTACTTGTCGAAAAAACTCAATATCCAACAGAAAAAAAAAATGAAAATCTCCATTATTGAACAAAAACGATTAAGTTCCACACTGGCCTGACAATATTTTAATGTGTATATGACAAACAAATTGTCGGAGATTGTTGTGGACAACGACAAATCTCTCCATCTTTTTGAATATTTAAAGACCAGAATATGAGACTATTTCATTGGAGTCTTACCTCACCAACTTTAAACTTACAAAATGTACATGCTGTGTCTTCTATAATGTGATAGCAGATGTGTTTTCGCGGATTTAATGGAAAAAGTGTAGATAAGATTTGACTTATTCCAGTGTTGTATTGGTGTGCAGAATTAATATGAATGATATAACTGAGATTCATACTTTTGTATTTCATAAAATTGGGATTAAGAATTAGAGGAAAAGAAATGTAGCCATCTTTACATTCTGCTAGTTCATTTTATTTCCTGAAGCGGGGAGATGTTATGAAGACAAAAACATGTGTGGACACTTTAAAACAGATCGGGTTTTGCTGAATAGAAATGAAAGCCACAGATGCCAGCTGAAGGTCACACTGTTCCACACGTCACCATTAGCTGGGAAATGGATTCCTGAGTTTTGGTTACTGTTTTGACAGCCATTCAAATGTAACCAAAGAGTTTAAATAACGCTCAGGATACCAGATGCCAACAGAATTTGAATATTATTGTTTGGACACCTGGACAGCAGTCAAATTATGAGAATTATTATATCATGGGGAGTATATAAACCCAGAATATTGAACACTGGACGGAGAGCTGCTGCCATCCAACAGTAGAGCAACTGCTGTAGAGCAGGAGTGCTAACTGGCCATCTCAAACACTCTCTCTCAAAGACACATGTTCATGCAAACCTCTTTGCAATAAAAAAAATGACCCAGGGAGATCAGCAGCTGAAAGAGTGAAGACAGCGGGGAAGATAGAGACTGTATGGTCTTGAGATTGTAATGTTTAATATGTAGGTTGTTGAAACAGTATATTTTTTACAGAGTTGGAGTCAGATAGTAAGTAGCTAAGAAAAGAGGGGCTTGTATTTGTGAATAGTTATTGTTTAGTGTTCACTATTAAGGTTAAGAAATAAATTTGTTAATCTTTGTATAAATAGGGGAATGTAGGAGATCTGTGTCGCTCATATTTTAACAGATTACGAGATGAGGTGAGCTTTTCTGGGTGTTTGTTTTAATTAACAGAGAGGTTTGACTCCACCTTGTAAATGTCCATCCACGCTAACCCCATTTCCCTGCAGTTGGCCCATATCCTTCTAATCCTTTCCTATCCACGGAATTTTCCAAATGCTTTTGAAATGTTGTTAATGTACCCCTTCAGCCACATCTGCTAGCAGCTCATCCACGTACCAGCCTCTGTGTAAAGAAGTGGCCCCTCAGGTTCCCTTTTATTCCTTCTCCTTTAACTTTAAACTGATCCTCTCGCGTCCTCGATTCTCTACACCTTGGAAAAAGACTGAGACCATTAACCCTATCCATACCCCTCGCGATCTCATGCAACTCTATAAGGACTCCCTCAGTCTCCTACACACTAAATAAAATGTTCTAGCTTGTCCAACCTCTACCTATAACTCAGACCATTGGGTCCTGGCAACATCTTTGTAAATTTCTTCTGCACTCTTTCTAAGTTAATAACATCCTCCCTTTAACAAGGTGACAAAACTGAACACAATACTCCAAGTGTGACCTTACCAAAGCCCTGTATAACTGCAGCATAAATTCCCATCTTCTATACTCAATATCCTGCCTGATGAAGGCCATTGTGCCAAATGCCTTCTTCACTGCCCTGTCTACCCGTGACTCCACTCTCAGGGAACCGTGCACCTGAGCACCAAGGTCTCTCTGCCCACTGCACCCCTTAAGACCCACCCATTCACCATGAAACTCCTACCTTGATTTGAATTTCCAAAATGCAAGACCTCACGCTTCTATATTAAATTCCATTTCTCGGTCCATTTAAGGTCCTGCTGCAATTTCTGATAATATTTCTCACTGATCATGCTCCCACTTACTTAAGTGTCATCTGCAAACTTATTAATCATACCTTGTACATTCTCAACCAAATCATAGATACCAAACAGCCATGGACCCAGCCTCCAGCCTGACAAACATCCTTCCACTAAAACCTCTGCTTCCTACCATCAAGCCAACCGTGTATCCAATTGGACAGTTCCCACGCATTCTACGTGTTGTAACCTTCCTGAGCAGCCTGCTATGTGGAAACTTATCAAACGTCCTGGTAACTTCATCAAAGAACTCTAACAAATTTGGGAAGCATGATCTCCCACTCACAAGTCTATGCTGACTGCTCTGAATCAAACCCTGTGTAAGTAATGGGCGCAGTCAATGGTATACTGTCCTTCATTGTCAGATGATTCCAGTACATAAGTAAAGCGATCTGACAGCTGTTGTAGAGCCCTGCTGAGAGAGCATTAGGGTCACTCTGTACGGATTTGATCTCCTTTGTAAGGAATGATTCCCGTACCACAGACACGGATGATGGTAACATGAGGATAGAGTGAATAAGCTGAGTGTTTAATCTGTAGAGCTGTGAGAGACGAAGAAATGGTGATGCTGAAACACGAAGAGTGGCATCGGTCTCTTATTTCCAAAACAGACATTGACAGGGAGAGAAATTCCATACTTTACCCAGGAGTTATTGGTTTGATTTCTTGTCATGTGTACCTCAGTACAGGGAAACACTTTATTTATGAGCAGTGTAGGCAGGTCATAGTAAGCGTGGCCAGAAAGATCATAGGGTGGAAATAGACTTGGACAGAGTAAGGCATACAGGTTACACTGAACAGGACATGCACTAGACAACATCAACATGAACAAGATCAGCATTAATTGAACTTAGAGAGTCCATTCATCAGTCTAACGTGACTTTCCTAATAGTTTATATGCCTAAATTAACTCTCCCCACGTTATTGTGCAGGCAGCGTGTGACCCTGTACTGAATGCCATGTTGTTCACAATCCCCAACAGCAGCCACAATACCTTCCATCTGAAACAGGTAGCCATTCCCACCAGCTTCCGTCCTACACAGAGAATACCAGGCTGGCTTCTCGGAGATGGAAGGTGCCTTCTTGTGACTTCACACAAGACATATGACTTCCCTCCTCACCACTAGAAAACCACGTTAATGTCCCACGTGTGTATCATGACAGACGGAGCTACGAGGAACAATGTGGAGCAGTCTGTCTGTGCAGCCTCTGCTCCACTTGGTCATCATGTTCGAGCATTAGTCAGGAGACAGCGAGGACTGTTGATGCTGAAGATCAGAGTAGACAGTGGTTTGCTGGATAAGCACAACAGGAGAATCGACGTTTCGAGCATAAGCCATTCATCAGGAATCAGCATCAATTACATCATTCGGCCCATTTAAGGTCCTGCTGCAAATCCTGATCATATTCCTCACTGATCATGCTCCCACTTACTCAAATGGGTGTGGTCAGCTCTCACAGATTAGGATTTCTGCGTTTTGGTTTCTCAGTAACATCAGAAATTATTGGGGTCTCCACCGAGTTGAAAGCTTTAGTGAATGTCTCCTGGCTGCTACTCTCTATGAATTTTCTCTTTGTGCTGTTTTTAAATCCTAAATTGTAGAAATACTTGTGTCATTCAGTGTCTGAATATTCCTTTTTTCCAAGGGCTGTGTTCATGTGATTTTCCAGTATTGGAACAGTTCATTAGTTTTGGTTCATAGATCTATTATTCTGTTAACTTGTCCAATATAATTACGTTATTCTAAAGTCCTCTTTCTTTGGTTTTATTTAATCCATCGTGTTAAACTAAATGGTGTTATGCTTCACACCAAGTTGTTTGACCAGTCACATTGCATCTAGAACAGACACTTTACATTTTCTTTAAATAAGAAAACATTAGAGTCTCGGCTACTGCCTTCAAATATTGTCGAGGGGCTCTGGTGTGGCCCATCACACTAGAATCCTTCTCTTCCTGAGTAATATATTGGAGGCACTGAATGGGCTGTCCCTGTTCTTCTCCAATAGGGTCAATGCGCTGAACAACTTCCTCATATTCCTGTGAAACCAGTGTAAGGTGCGGAATGAACTCTTAGTTTACTGTGGCAATGTGCAGTGTCAGGCAGTCATTTATATGAATGTTACAGACTCTTTAAAAGCACAAGCCTCAATGGAATCCATGTCTTGCTGCTCATGGACACAGTCCAGTTCAGGAGCTGACGGGGGCGACAAATTATTCTGAACATTGTGGAATCCTCAGTGACCATCCCCACTTCGGATCTTATGGTGAGGAGGGTGAGGGTGGGGAGACATTGATGAAGCAGCTGAAGATGTTTGTGAAGAGGAAGCTACCCTGAGGATCTCCAACAGAGGTGACCCAGGACTGAGATGATGAACATCTTCCTTTGTGCCATGTTTGACTCCAAACACTGGAAAGATTAGTCTGATTCCCATTAAGTTCAGATTTGTTAAGCTTCTTGATGTCAACAGAAGTCAACAGAACCCTTTGTATGAGGGCCAGTCATTTTTACCTGACCCATTGTGTCAACCTCTTTTGTTCATATCAATAGGCCATGATATAGGCAAGGGTTTTCTTCAAACATTCAAGCATTGAATGTCAGGATTTCTCTTCTCAAGAGTGTTCGGGGAGCCAGATGACTGAAAGTATTTGAAGAGGAGGTAGATGGATATTGACCTGTCAGAGAGTTGAGGGCGATGAGGAATTGGGGATGAAAGAGGATTTGAGACCAAGAGCAGATCAGTCATGATCTTAGTGAAAGGCAAGGCAGGGTTGGGGAGTGAATGACCTGTCCCTGTGTCTGATGTTCTCACATTCTGTTATTGGAAAGTTAGTGGGTGTTATTTTCATGAATGTTCTGTTTTTGAATGTTGCCGTCAGGGAGACCAGAGGATTTTGTGAGCCATCGCTGGGTGAGGTATGGCGGTTATATTCATAGTGAATTTGGGTCTACAACATGACCAACAAATGGAGCACAAGTTTCAGAGAGGGGAAGCTCTGTACAGAGAGATGAGGGGCTTCTTTCATACCCAGCCTGGGTTTTACAATTACATTTCTCAAATCAACTCAAAGCGTGTGGGACAGCCTTGAAGGGCCGAATGATCTCCTCTGTTTCTGTGCACCAGGTTTTAGAAGTAAGTAGCCTCTAAGTGCTCCTGCCTAACAGGTTTAATGGACTGAATGGAACACAGGGACACGGGATTGAGGGACAGGAGTGAGTCATTAGATACTTTGAAAATTCTCCACCAGGCACTAAGATTGTGGCTGATCAGGTTGGGGACTCAGCCCCACTTTCCTGTCTGTGTCCCATTCGTCATGACTCACTTCTCTGTCAAATCTTTACTTAATGCAGCTTTCAATCAATGTGAACATAGAGGCACGATAAACTTCCAGTGAAGAGGATTCCCACTTGAAAGATCCATTCAGAATTATTCGTCGTTCCTCTGATCGACTCAAAGTGTCATGCAGAATGGAAACAGACCCGTTAGTCCAATATGTTCACTCCGATCAGATGTCAAATCTGATCCAGTTCCATTTGCCAGCATTTGGCCAATATCCCTCGTCTTTCAGATACTATTTAAATGTGCAATTGTAACCGCCTTCACCACTTCCTCTGACAGCACTTTCTCAACACACACCACTCTGTGTCTAAAACATTTATCTTCAGTCCCTTCTAAATCATTCCCCCTCTCCCCTCTAACCAATGCTCTCCTGTTCTGGACTCCCCTATCCTGGGGAGCAGATTGTGGCTGTTCAGAATATCCATGCCCCTGCTGGTTTTATAAACCTCTATAATGTGACCCCTCAATCACTGACACTCCAGGGTAAACACCTCAACCTAATCAATCTCCCCCTAAAGTTCAAACCTCCAGTCCTGGAACATCTGTGTAAGTCATTTCTGCAGAAAACCGAGTTGTATGTAGTATTCTTAAAGTGGCCTCACCAACATCCTGTACAGATACTACATGCCACCGCAACTCCTATACTCAATGCTCTGACTGATTAAGGCAAATGTGCCAAATGTGTTCTGCACCGCACTGTCTGCATTCGATTCCACTTTCAAGGAACAATGTACCTGCAGCCCTATGTCCCTTTGTTCCTCAACACTCACCAGGACCTGACCATTAAGTGTATAACTTCTGCCCTGATTTGCGTTCACAAAATACAAAACCTCGTCTTTATCTAAATAAAACTTCATCTATCACTCCTTGCCCCTTTGTCACATCTATTTGTGGTCTTGTTGTACTCTGAGATAATCTACTACACCACCTTTCTGATATCGTCTGTAAACTGACTAACTATGGCCCCGATATTCACATCTAAATCCTTGACATAAATGATGAAATGCAGTGAACTCAGTCCTGATCTTACAGCACACTGCTGCTCACAAGCCTCCAGTCTGAAAAATACCCCTCTTCCTTCAAGCCAATTGTGACGAGCTTCTTCTGTATCCCATGTGACTGAAACTTACTAATCTGCCTACCAATTAGAACTAAATACTAGCTATGAAGAGAGGCTGAGTAGGTTAGGTTTATTTTCACTAGACAAAAGAAGATGGGGGGGGGGGGGAGCGGAAACTTATTGAGGTTTGCAAAATCATGAAGGTTAAAGATAGGGTGGACAGAGACAAGCTTTTTCCCAGGTGGAAGGATTCAATAACGAGAGGTCATGCTTTGAAGGTGAGAGGTAGACAGTTTAAGGGGGATACACGCGGTAAGTACTTTACACAGTGGGCGGTGGGCGTTTGGAAAGTGTTGCTAGCAGAGGTGGTAGAGGCAGGCACGGCAGATTCATTTAAGGTGCGTCTAGACAGATGCATGAGTAGGTGGGGAGCAGAGGAGTAGGTGGGGAGCAGAGGGATATAGATGCTTAGGAATTGACCGACAGATGTAAACAGTACATTTGGATCGGCTCAGGCTTGGAGGGCGAAGGGCCTGTTCCTGGGCTGTAAGATTTTCTTTGCTTTCTCTTCTTTAAATGAAGACCTTGCTGAAGTCCATATAGACAATGTCAACCAAACTGCCTTCATCAATCTTCTTTGTTACCTCCTCAAAAAAACTCAACCAAATTAATGAGACATGATTTCCCATGCAGAAAGACACATTGTCTACCCTGATCAGCCCTTACCTTCCCAAATGTATGTAAATGCTATCCCCCAGAATCCCCTCCAACAACTTACCCACCACTGACATCTGGCTCACCGGTCTATAGTTCCCCGGCTTTTTGGGTCACTGTCTCCTTTTCTAGTCCCACTCCTCCACTGCTCACAACAAATGTTAAATGTAACCAGGTCGGTGATATGGCCGATGATATCGGTCTCAGACTGGGTCAGGGTCAGTTTTAGGAACAAGTCAGGCTAGTTTCTTTAATCTGCTCAAATAGCACATTTATGATCCAGAGCAATGTTACTCCAACTATGATGGAAAGATGAATGGCAAACTATTTTTGTATTGCAAATATATAATCAATATTTCCCTTTCTATAACACACACACACACATATACACACACACACACACACACACACACTCTGCAATTTTTACTTGAAAGAACTTTGTCCAGATATTATCCCATGTACATTGTCCAAACTATGTCTCCATCATATTCCCTGCTCCATGTCGTTGCATCATTTCTCCTGTGATACACAGAGCCATACCCTGAGCAGAAAATGGTCTAGGTCGATTTGAAGATATGTTTTTATGTTCCTGCTTCATTAAAAAATAAAAATGTCTAATTTATTCAGAATACGTGTGTTAAAATGAATGCATTTTTAAAAGAAATACAGAAATTGCTGGAAAAGCTCAGCAGGTCTGTCAGCATCCAGATGCCTTTTACATGATATAGTTGTACCAGCCTCCATCACTTTCTCTGGCAGCTCATTCCATACGCACACCACCCTCTGTGTGAAAAGATGCCCTTTAGGCCTCATCAAAACCTTTCCCCTCTCACTTTCCACCAATGCCATCGAGTTTTGGACGCCCCTAACCTGGGGAAAAACCCTGACTACTCAACCTATCCATGACCGTTCAGATTTTATGAACCTTTCCTGCTGCGAAATGTGACTTCAATCAACACAAATGGCTGTACTTTCAGTCATCCCGGGCCTAAATTCTGAAATGCAACACCGACACCTCTTCCTTCTCCATCAAGTCACAATTCTAAATCCATTTTAATCAGTTTGTTCAGATATATTAGGTGACACTTCTTTGGGATTTACACCTAGACCTTTGTGCCCAGAGGTAGGGACACGAGCACCACTCGGCAATACCCATAAAGCTGTAACATTATTCTCCTGTGTGTTTGTACATCAGCCTGTTATGACATGCTGTGACATACCTCTGCAACAGGCAGGACTTCAATCCAGGCCTTCTCATCCAGAGCTAGGAACACTACCACACAAGTTCAGGAATTGGAATCAAACCCAGAGCTCTGGCTCAGAGACACGGACACTGCCCACTATACTACCATACCCAGATTTTGGGTCATATTTTAGTGCCCGCTTCCAGCTCAGTGTGGATTGATTATAATCAGGTTACTATTACTGAATTACAAACAACACTTTGTATTATTAAACAAATGCAAGATATTTGTCTCAACTGTAGGATATTGAGTGTACTTGCTGAATATTGAAATTAACTATGACCATCTTTAATCGCTATTATCTGTAGTCTGCAATATTAGGGAAAGAAATCCCACAGAAACACTCTGCCCAATGAAGGGTCTCAAATAGACATTTATTACTGAACACCAGAGGGGAAGGAAGGGATTAATTTCTGACCCCAAAACACCGATCAATCTTACCCACCTCTAACGTGTGTCTGCCCTCTTCCTAAAACCATGAAATGATACCAGGCCGCTGATTACTGTCCAGCCTCTCCTCCCCACTGACTGTGTCTGCAATCTGTCCCTCCTCCCTCTAACCACACAAGGCAACCCAAGCTCAGGGTCTTTGTGAAAATCAAGGCCAGAGTGTGCAGGCCTCCTGGAGAGGGGTGGGCATTTTAAAATTGAATGGGGAGGGGGAGGTGGCAGTCATATCACACACTGGGCTGAGGGGTGGCAGATGGAGGATAGTCTGGATTAATGCCAGGCATTGGATTTGGTAAATCAAACAAGAACAGGACCTATACAATTAAAAGTAGGGTCTTTTGGTGGTGTTGTAGTACAGAAACCTAGGCTGTCAGGTTTAATTCTTTAAAATTTGCATCTGATATAGAAAGTGGCTAAGAAGGTGTTTAACACACTTGTCTTCATAGGTCAGACCTTTGAGTATCGGACTTGGGATGTCATGTTGAGGTTGTACAGGACATCGGTGAGGCCTCTTCTGGAATACCGTGTCCAGTCTGGTCACCCTGCCCGCTCATTCCATAGCCACACCACCCTCTGGGTGAAAAGGTGCCCCTTAGGTCGCTTTTAAATGTTACCCTCTCACCTTAAGCCTATGTCCTCTAGTTTTGGACTCCCCCGTACCCTTAGCAAATACCTTGACTATTCACTTTGATATTATTCATCTTGATGTTATTAAGCTGGAGAGGGTTCAGAAGAGTTTAACCTGGATGTTGCTGGAAATGGAGGGATTGAGCTATAAGGAGAGGCTGAATAGGCTGGGACATTTTTCACTGGAGAGCATGAGATGGAGGGGTAACTTTACAGAGGTTTATAAAGTGATGAGGGGTACAGATAATCTGCAGGGCTGATGTCTTTTCCCGAGAGTTGGGGATTCAAAACTGAGGGATATTTTGAGGCGTGAGGAAAAAGATTTACAAAAGTCAGGAGAGGTAATTATTTTAGACCGAAGCTGGCTTTTGTGTGGAATTAACTTCCAGAGGAACTGGTGAAAATAGGGACAGTTACAATGTTTAAAGGACATTTAGATCAGTACATGGATAAGACATCAGTTTGGATGGTGCTGTGAGCAGCTGCCCTCTCACTCCCCCTCTCTGAATGAATCCCTGTTGGTTTTCACCCTCTGCCAATGCCTGTGCAGTGGCATGTGCAGGCCAGCAGAGGGTGGCATTGTATCACTTTCAGCACCACAGAGACTGCCAGACCTGCCCCACACAGAGACACACAGATACACACACAGCAATTGTTAGGGCACAGCGTGAAGCTTATCTGGTAACTTAAATTAAACATAAAGAAATGCTCACTTTACTTTGTAAACTGTTGAAATATGAGTGATAGAGAACTCCCAAATTCCACTGTTTAAACAAAAAATATCAATGTATTTTTTTAACTCTGAAAGTGAACATTTTACATCAACTATTCACAACTCTGGGACCCTCTTTCTCCTAACTGCTTATTACCCTACTCCAACTCTACAGCAATATACTGTTTCAATATGACACTTATTAAAATTACATAAACGTAATTTCAAAACCAAACAGCAGCTGTTGTTTCATCTGACCTCACACCAATATCCCTTTTCCCATCTTTCCTGGGAAGTATGGCTCATGTTACAGGATGCTATCGAAGTGTCTACATTTCAGCATTCTGACACCTGGGAACACATCCTTCCATGACACTGTCTCTCAGTCTCCCCCTCTCTGTCTATACCCCAAACCCCTCCCATGTGCTATTTAAACTGATTCCCCCGCCATCTCTCTCTGGCAGGGATGTTCACACCCACAGCACCCCCTTGTCTTGGCACAGTGGGGATATGGAGCTGGAAATGGGTGGGAGCTGCACATCCTGTCACTTCCAGCATGGGCTGCAAGTTTCCCCTCACTGGGCAGGGATCTAACAGTGTTACTGGGCAATGCACTGGGGTGGGGTACACAGTCCTACATGCTGGGAGGGTAACTGCTCCTGGGTTACAGATCAATGCACTGGGGTGGGGTACACAGTCCTACATGCTGGGAGGGTAACTGCTCCTGGGTTACAGATCAATGCACTGGGGTGGGGTACACAGTCCTACATGCTGGGAGGGTAACTGCTCCTGGGTTACAGATTAATTCATGGGTGATCACTGCACAGGTCTCTGTGCTGGTCAGACTGTCTGGTTGAGGTTTATAGATAATACAATGATGTGGTCTGCACAGCTCCCCGTGCTGGACAGGTATGTAGCCTGTGCACAGTACATCATGTTGGTGGGGTGGGTAGGGGTGAAAGGTGATGGACAGGTCACGGAGTTTCCTGGAAGTTTCCGTCTCTGACATTCTATAACTGACATTCCCCGGAACGTTCTGCCCCGACATTCTATAACTGACATTCCCCGAACGTTCTGTCCCTGACATTCTATAACTGACATTCCCCGGAACGTTCTGTCCCTGACATTCTATAACTGACATTCCCCGGAACGTTCTGTCCCTGACATTCTATAACTGACATTCCCCGGAACGTTCTGTCCCTGACATTCTATAACTGACATTCCCCGGAACGTTCTGTCCCTGACGTTGTTTGTTTGTGAACGGCCGGACGTCAGTGAATTGAACAAACGATAAGATCCCGAGGGAAGAGATCCCGTTCCAGGGAGAAGGAGACACTGTTCCGAAGGCCCCTCAGGCAGTTAAAGGGGTGAATACGTTTTCCCTGCGTTTACATTTCTCCACGACACAGGATCGACCACAATTTAGACCAAAATACAGAAATTCCCAAACTCCGTTTGTCTTCAGGAAACTGGGAGAGAATCCTTCAGGACAGCAACGTTCCCACCCTCCGTATTAGGAACTGGGAAGGAGTGACCTGTGTCTGCTCTCGAGTGATCGAGTGTGTGGGAATGTTCTAGAAACCATCTGTCCTTATGGATGTGTCTCTGTGTGTTTGGGGAGGGAGGGTTTCTTGTGGTTTATGTCACATTTTTGTCAGTAATTCCGACCTTCCCATTTGTTATTCCAGCTCCAATTATTTTAATAAATCCCTGAATACAGGGACACATTTGAAAATCTCACTGGGTCCCCGATCAAACGGGTCCCTTTGCCTCCAGGCTGATGGATAATGGGTTTGTTTTCCTTCCTCACAGTTAACGTAGTGACCATCTACGTCCTGCTTTATAAAGATTGTGGATTGTCTCCATGTGTCAGACGTTACCTGGGGGCCATGGCAGCGGCGGATCTCCTGGTCATTATCCTCGACCTGATCCTGAGACACATTCCCATTGTTTATCGGGAACAGTTTTATTTCCTGAGGGACTCCGTCCCCGTGTGTAATATCCACGCCGTCCTGCTTTATGCAGCCACTGACTGCTCTGTCTGGTTCACCGTCACTTTCACCTTTGATCGGTTTGTGGCCATTTGTTGCCAGAAGCTGAAAAGTAAATATTGCAGTGAGAAAACGGCGGCTGTGGTTCTGGGAGCAGTGACTGTGCTGAGCTGTTTAAAGAACATTTCCTGGTATTTTATGCTCACGGCTCGGTATTGGCTGGGGAACACCCCCTGGTTTTGTGATGTAACAGGCGCTGTTCGATTCTCCAGTGTCTGGGTCACAATCGAGTTCCTCCACCACATTCTAACCCCGGGTGTCCCATTTCTCCTGATTCTGCTGCTCAATGTTCTCACCGTCAGACACATTTTAGTGACCAGCAGAGCCCGCAGGAGACTCCGCGCTCACACCAATGGGGACGCTCAGTCTGACACTGAAATGAGAAACCGAAAAAAATCCATCATTTTACTGTTTGTGATCTCGGCCAATTTCATCCTGTTATGGTCAACGTTAATGCTGTATTCTATATGGAAACGGATGGTGTATATTGGGTATAAGTCTGTGTATCTCCATGGCTTTGTGCGGGAATTGGGCTTCATGCTGCAGCTCCTCAGTTGCTGCACAAACACCGCGATTTACGCCGTGACCCAGACTAAGTTCAGGCAGCAGCTGAAGAATGTGCTGAAATATCCCTTCACCCAAATCCATCCATCCATCAAATTCCCTCATTAATCACACCATCCGGGATTTTCTCATTTCAGTTCAGTGTTTCAGCGATGGAGCAGCCTGTCGCTATGGTAACAGACTGAGGGGAGCGCTGGTTTGTCCATCCTTATCCCACAGGGGGGCTACAGGGAAACATTTCAATGTTTCTCACAACTCAGGGGCCAGTGAGAAAAGGCACCATCCCACTGACTGTATCCATCACTTCCATTTGTAACCAATAAAAATGCTGATGAAAGCGTGCCGAGCAGCAGAGGGACCGATGTTGTTGTGTGTCTTTGTGTTGGAGAAGCTGAGCTGGAGAGAGACAGACTCAGCCCCAAGTCCTGGTCCTCAGGGAAGGGGAGGGCACCGCGCCCTGAGCTCAGGAGCTGGGTTAACTCCCTCTGTTCCCCCCAACTCCAACCCAGCCTCCCCATTACCTCTCCCCTACTCTTTCTCCTGATTCTCTCTCTCTCTCATCACCTCTCCACT
>NW_026869062.1:62361-68296 GCF_020745735.1 Hemiscyllium ocellatum
CCGTACCCTTAGCAAATACCTTGACTATTCACTTTGATATTATTCATCTTGATATTACTAAGCTGGAGAGGGTTCAGAAGAGTTTAACCTCGATGTTGCTGGAAATGGAGGGTTGAGCTACAAGGGGAGGCTGAATAGGCTGGGACTTTTTTCACTGGAGAGTATGAGGTGGAGGGGTAACTTTGCAGAGGTTTATAAAATGATGAGGGGTACAGATAAGCTAAAGGGCTGATGTCTTTTCCCGAGAGTTGGGGATTCAAAACTGAGGGATATTTTGAGGCGTGAGGAAAAAGATTTACAAAAGTCAGGAGAGGTAATTATTTCAGACAGAAGCTGGCGTATGTGTGGAATTAACTTCTAGAGGAACTGGTGAAAATAGGGACAGTTACAAAGTTTAAAGGACATTTAGATCAGTAAATGGACAAGACATCAGTTTGGATGGTGCTGTGAGCAGCTGCCCTCTCCCTCCCCCTCTCTGAATGAATCCCTGTTGGTTTTCACCCTCTGCCAATGCCTGTGCAGTGGCGTGTGGAGGCCAGCAGAGGGTGGCATAGCATCACTTTCAGCACCACAGAGACAGCCAGACCTGCCCCACACAGAGACACACAGATACACACACAGCAATTGTTAGGACACAGTGTGAAGCTCATCTGGTAACTTAAACTAAACATAAAGAAATGCTCAATTTAGCTTATAAACTGTTGAAATATGAGTGATAGAGAACTCCCAAATTCCAGTGTTTAAACAAAAAATTTCAATGTTTTTTTTAACTCTGAAAGTGAACATTTTACATCAACTATTCACAACTCTGGGACCCTCTTTCTCCTAACTGCTTATTACCCTACTCCAACTTTACAGCAATATACTGTTTCAATAAGACACTTATTAAAATTACATAAACGTAATTTCAAAACCACACAGCAGCTGTTGTTTCATCTGACCTCACACCAATATCCCTTTTTCCCATCTTTCCTGGGAAGACTGGCTCATGTTACAGGATGTTATCGAAGTGTCTACATTTCAACATTCTGACATCTGGGAACACATCCTTCCATGACACTGTCTCTCAGTCTCCCCCTCTCTGTCTATACCCCAAACCCCTCCCATGTGCTATTTAAACTGATTCCCCCGCCATCTCTCTCTGGCAGGGATGTTCACACTCACAGCACCCCCTTGTCTTGGCACAGTGGGGATGTGGAGCTGGAAATGGGTGGGAGCTGCACATCCTGTCACTTCCAGCATGGGCTGCAAGTTTCCCCTCACTGGGCAGGGATCTAACAGTGTTACTGGGTAATGCACTGGGGTGGTGTACACAGCCCTACATGCTGGGAGGGTAACTGCTCCTGGGTTACAGATCAATGCACTGGGATGGGGTACACTGTCCTACATGCTGGGAGGGTAACTGCTCCTGGGTTACAGATCAATGCAATGAGGTGGGGTACACTGTCCTACATGCTGGGAGGGTAACTGCTCCTGGGTTACAGATCAATGCACTGGGGTGGGGTACACAGCCCTACATGCTGGGAGGGTAACTGCTCCTGGGTTACAGATGAATTCACGGGTGATCACTGCACAGCTCCCCGTGCGGGACAGGTATGTAGCCTGTGCACAGTACATCATGGTGGTGGTGGGTAGGGGTGAAAGGTGATGGACAGGTCACAGAGTTTCCCAGAAGTTTCCGTCCCCGACATTCTATAACTGACATTCCCCGGAACGTTCTGTCCCTGACATTCTATAACTGACATTCCCCGGAACGTTCTGTCCCCGACATTCTATAACTGACATTCCCCGGAACGTTCTGTCCCTGACATTCTATAACTGACATTCCCCGGAACGTTCTGTC
The DNA here is from genome assembly GCF_020745735.1 of Hemiscyllium ocellatum. Taxonomy (NCBI): domain Eukaryota; kingdom Metazoa; phylum Chordata; class Chondrichthyes; order Orectolobiformes; family Hemiscylliidae; genus Hemiscyllium; species Hemiscyllium ocellatum. Next base: position 64,205 of record NW_026869062.1, read on the forward strand.
CCTGACATTCTATAACTGACATTCCCCGGAACGTTCTGTCCCTGACGTTGTTTGTTTGTGAACGGCCGGACGTCAGTGAATTGAACAAACGATAAGATCCCGAGGGAAGAGATCCCGTTCCAGGGAGAAGGAGACACTGTTCCGAAGGCCCCTCAGGCAGTTAAAGGGGGGAATACGTTTTCCCTGCGTTTACATTTCTCCACGACACAGGATCGACAACAATTTAGACCAAAATATACGAAATTCCCAGACTCTGTTTGTCTTCAGGAAACTGGGAGAGAATCCTTCAGGACAGCAACGTTCCCACCCTCCGTATTAGGAACTGGGAAGGAGTGACCTGTGTCTGCTCTCGAGTGATCGAGTGTGTGGGAATGTTCTAGAAACCATCTGTCCTTATGGATGTGTCTCTGTGTGTTTGGGGAGGGAGGGTTTCTTGTGGTTTATGTCACATTTTTGTCAGTAATTCCGACCTTCCCATTTGTTATTCCAGCTCCAATTATTTTAATAAATCCCTGAATACAGGGACACATTTGAAAATCTCACTGGGTCCCCGAGCAAATGGGTCCCTTTGCCTCCAGGCTGATGGATAATGGGTTTGTTTTCCTTCCTCACAGTTAACGTAGTGACCATCTACGTCCTGCTTTATAAAGATTGTGGATTGTCTCCATGTGTCAGACGTTACCTGGGGGCCATGGCAGCGGCGGATCTCCTGGTCATTATCCTCGACCTGATCCTGAGACACATTCCCATTGTTTATCGGGAACAGTTTTATTTCCTGAGGGTCTCCGTCCCCGTGTGTAATATCCACGCCGTCCTGCTTTATGCAGCCACTGACTGCTCTGTCTGGTTCACCGTCACTTTCACCTTTGATCGGTTTGTGGCCATTTGTTGCCAGAAGCTGAAAAGTAAATATTGCAGTGAGAAAACGGCGGCTGTGGTTCTGGGAGCAGTGACTGTGCTGAGCTGTTTAAAGAACATTTCCTGGTATTTTATGCTCACGGCTCGGTATTGGCTGTGGAACCTCCCCTGGTTTTGTGATGTAACAGACGCTGTTCTATCCTCCAGTGTCTGGGTCACAATCGAGTTCCTCCACCACATTCTAACCCCGGGTGTCCCATTTCTCCTGATTCTGCTGCTCAATGTTCTCACCGTCAGACACATTTTAGTGACCAGCAGAGCCCGCAGGAGACTCCGCGCTCACACCAATGGGGACGCTCAGTCTGACACTGAAATGAGAAACCGAAAAAAATCCATCATTTTACTGTTTGTGATCTCGGCCAATTTCATCCTGTTATGGTCAACCTTCATGCTGTATTCGATATGGTTCCGGATGGCTGATATTGGGTATAACTCTGTGTCTCTCGATTCCTTTGTGGGGGAATTGGGCTTCATGCTGCAGCTCCTCAGTTGCTGCACAAACACCGCGATTTATGCCGTGACCCAGACTAAGTTCAGGCAGCAGCTGAAGAATGTGCTGAAATATCCCTTCACCCAAATCCATCCATCCATCAAATTCCCTCATTAATCACACCATCCGGGATTTTCTCATTTCAGTCCAGTGTTTCAGCGATGGAGCAGCCTGTCGCTATGGTAACAGACTGAGGGGAGCGCTGGTTTGTCCATCCTTATCCCACAGGGGGGTTACAGGGAAACATTTCAATGTTTCTCACAACTCAGGGGCCAGTGAGAAAAGGCACCATCCCACTGACTGTATCCATCACTTCCATTTGTAACCAATAAAAATGCTGATGAAAGCGTGCCGAGCAGCAGAGGGACCGATGTTGTTGTGTGTCTTTGTGTTGGAGAAGCTGAGCTGGAGAGAGACAGACTCAGCCCCAAGTCCTGGTCCTCAGGGAAGGGGAGGGCACCGCGCCCTGAGCTCAGGAGCTGGGGTTAACTCTCTCTGTTCCCCCCGACACCAACCTTGCCTCCCCCTGACCTCTCCCCTACTCTTTCTCCTGAATTCTCTCTCGCTCTCTTTCAGCACACACTCTCATTCTCAAACCTCATCTCATCCCACTCTCTCTCTCTCACACACACACACACACACCCTCCAAACCCGGTTTCTCCACCTGCCTCCACTTTCCCTCTCCCCCTCTCTCTCATGCCGTCGCAGTCTCCCTCCCACAATTCCAGCCCTAACCCATTTTCCCCACCTCCCACATCTCACCCCCACGCCCCACATGCAGCCTCACCCCCAAACATCCCCAGTCTCTGGGTCAGAGGGAGAGGGAAGCACCAGGGAGACAGAGTATGTCAGAGAGACAGGGAGGGAGGGACAGGAGGGAGACAGATTCAGTAAGAGGGAAAGAGAGGGAGGTGGGAAGAGAGAGACACCGAGGGAGGTGGAGAGCGAGAAGGTCGACAGACAGAGAGAGCGAGAGGCGAGAGAGAGGGGCGAGTGAGAGAGAGAGAGAGAGAGAGAGAGAAAGAGAGAGGGGCGAGGGGGCAGGAGAGAGAAAGAGACAGAGAGAGAGGGACGGCGAGAGAGAGAAAGGGGTCAATAGAGATAGGGGAGGTGAGAGAGAGAGAAAAAGACAGAGAGAGAGAGGGGGGTTGGGAGATGAGGCAAGAGAAAACAGGATGGCTAGAGAGATAGATGAGGGAAGAGAGAGGGTAGAGAGATGGTAGCGAGAGAGAGGGTAGAGAGAGAGAGGGGGTAGAGAGAGAGAGGGTAGAGAGAGAGAGAGTAGAGAGAGAGAGAGAGAAAAGGGGTGAGAGTGAGAGGAAAGGGGCGAGAGAGAAGGAGGGGGGGTGAGAGACAGAGAGAGGGGTGCGAGAATGAGAGAGGGAGGGGATGAAAGAGAGGCCTGGGGCAAGAGAGAGGGAGGGGGGCGAGATAGAGGGAGAGGGAGGGGGCGACAGATTGAGAGGGAGGGGGACGAGAGCGAGAGAGGGAGGAGGATGAGAGAGCGAGGGAGGGGGCTGAGAGAGATGGAGGGAGACGAGAGAAAGAATGGGGGCTGCGAGAGAGAGAGGGGCAAGAGAGAGAGGGGATGCGAGCGGTGTGCGATGGAGAGAGGGGCGAGAGAGAGAGGGGGGACGAGGGGGCGAGAGAGAGAGGGAGGGGGCGAGAGAGAGAGAGGGAAGGGGCGAGAGAGAGAGGGAGGGGGCGAGAGAGAGAGAGGGAAGGGGTGAGAGTGAGAGGAAGGGGCGAGAGAGAGAGGGAGGGGGCGAAAGAGATGGCTGGGGTGAGAGAGAGACAGTGTTGGCGAGAGAGAGAGGGGGCGAGAGAGAGAGGGGAGCGAGAGAGAGAGGGAGGGGGACGAGAGACAGAGAGGGAGGGGGCGAGAGAGAGAGAGAGGGAGGGGGACGAGAGAGCGAGGGAGGGGAACGAGAGAGAGAGGGAGGTGGGTGAGTGAAAGAAAGGGAGGATTTTGAGAGAGACAGAGAAGGACGGGGGCGAGAGAGAGAGGTGGGGTGAGAGAGGGAGGGAGGGGGTGAGAGAGATAGGGGTATGAGAGAGATATGGAGGTGGCGACAGAGCGAGAGGGAGGGGGGCACAGAGAGAGTGGGAGGGGGAGAGAGAGAGAGTGAGGGGGTTGACAGAGAGAGGGAGGGCTGTGAGAGAGAGGGGGGGTGTGTGAGAGAGGGGAGGGGTGTGTGAGAGAGAGGGAGGGGGGCGAGAGAGAGAGGGGAGGGGGACAGAAAGAGAGAGGGAGGGGGGCGAGAGAGAGAGGGAGAGGGAGGGGGCAGAGAGAGAGGGAGGGGCGAGAGAGAGTGGGAGGGGGCGAGAGAGAGGATGGCGAGAGAGAGTGAAGGGGGCAAGAGAAAGAGGGGAGGCGAGAGAGAGGGGGTGTGAGAGAGAGGGAAGGGGACGAGAGCGCGAGTGAGGGGATGAGAGAGAGAGGGAGGCAGTGAGAGAGAGAGAGGGAGGGGGCGAGAGAGAGTGAGAAGGCGGAGGGGCGAGAGAGAGAGGTAGTCAGCGAGAGAGAGGAGAGGTGAGAGGGGGAGAGAGAGGGGGGGAGAGAGAGAGGGAGGGGGCGAAATAGAGAGGTGGGGTGAGAGAGGGAGAGAGGGGCACAACAGAGACAGAGGAGGAGGGGTGAGAGAGGGAGAGAGAAGGTTGCAAGAGAGAGAGAGGGAGCCAGA
>NW_026869062.1:68394-135918 GCF_020745735.1 Hemiscyllium ocellatum
TCTCTGTCGCTCTCTCTCTCGCACCCTCTTTCTCTCTCTCTGTCTCGCCCCCTCCCACACTCGCCCTTTCCCCCCCACACTCGCTCTCGCTACCCTCCCTCTCTCTCGCCCCCTCCCTCTGTCTCTCAACCCCCTCCCTGTCCCTTTCGCCCCCTTCCTCCCTCTATCTCGGCCCCTCCCTCCCTCTGTCTCTCGCCCCCCCCTCCCTCTCTCTCTGTCGCCTCCCCTCTCTCTCTCTCTCTGAATCCTCTCTCTCTCTCTCTCTCTTGCTCTTCCCTCCCTCACGCACTCTCGCTCTCTCTCTTTCGCCCCCTCCCTCTCTCTCTCACCCCCCACTCTCTTTTGCCCCTCTCTCTCGTCCCCTAGCTCTCTCTCTTCACCCTCCCACTCTCTATCGCCCCCTCCCTCCGTCTCTCTCTCTCCTACCCCTCCTCCCTCTTTCTCCTGCCCCCTCTCACTCTCTCGCCCCCTCCCTATCTCTCTCGCCCCTCTCTCTCGCCCCCTACCTCTCTATCTCGCCCCTCCCTCTCTATCTGACACCCATCCCTCTCTCTATCTCGCACCCCTCTCCCTCTCTCGCCCCCTCCCTCCCTCTCAATCGTCCCCCTCGCACTCTCTCTCCCCTCCCCTTTCTCTTTCTCTCTCCCCATCCCTCTCTCTCTCGCACCCTCCCTCTCTCTCTTGCACCCTCCCTCTCTCTCTCGCCCCCTCCCCCTCTCTCTCTCGCCATCTCTCTCTCACTCTCTCTCTCACACTCTCACACTCTGTGTGTCTCTCTCTCTCACTCTCTCTCGCCCCCTCCCTCTCTCTGTCTCTCGCCCCTGCCAACTCACCCTTGTCCTCCTCCCTCTCTCTCTCTCGACCCCTCCCTCTCTCTTTCTCGACCCCTCCCTCTCTCTCTCTCTCTCTCTCGCCCCTTCCCTCTATCTCTCGCCCCCTCCCTCACTCTTTTGCCCCCTTCCTCTTTCTCTCGCCCGGCCCACTCCCTCTCTCTCTCATCCGCCGCCTCCCTCTTTCTCTCGCCCCTCTCCCTCTCTCTCACCCTCTCACACACCCCTCTCTCATTCGTGCCTTTCCTCTCTCTCTCTCTCCCCCTCTCTCTCTCTCACCTCCCTCTCTCGACCCTCCCTCTCTTTGCACCTCTATCTCTCTCTTCCCTCCTCTATCTCACTCCAACCACCCAGCTTTCTCTTGCCCCCTCCTCCCTACCCCTGTCTCTCTGTCGCCCCCCTGATTCTCTCTCACTGCCATGTCTTTTTCTCTCTCTCTCTCGCCTCCCCTAACCCTCTCGCCCCCTTTCTTTCTCTCATCGCGCCTCTCTCTTTCTCTCTTGCCTTCTCCCTCACCCCTCTCTCAGTCTCACTCTCTCTCTCTCTCTCGCCCCCCTCTCTCTCATTGTATCATCCCGTGTGTGTGTGTCTCTCTCGCTTTCTCCCTCACCCTATTGCTCTCTCTCTTTCTCTCTCCCCCTTCTCGCTCTCCACCTCCCGCGGTGTCTCTCTGCTCCCACCTCCCTCTCTTTTCCATTGACTGAATCTCTCTTCCTCCTGTCCTTCCTTCCCTCTCTCTCTCTGACATACTCTGTCTCCCTGGTCCTTCCCTCTCCGTCTGACCCAGAGACTGGGGATGTTTGAGGGTGAGGCTGCATGTGGGAGGTGGGGAAAATGGGGTAGAGATGGAATTGTGGGAGGGAAACTGCGACGGCATGAGAGAGAGAGAGGGGGAGAGGGAAAGTGGAGGCAGGTGGAGAAACCGGGGTTGGCGTGTGTGTGTGTGTGAGAGAGAGGGGGATGAGGAGAGGGTTGAGAAAGAGTGTGTGTGCTGAAAGAGAGAGAGAGAGAGAGAATTCAGGAGGAAGAGTAGGGGAGAGGTAATGGGGAGGCCAGGTTGGAGTCGAGAGGGAGTTAACCCCAGCTCCTGAGCTCAGGGCGCGGTGCCCTCCCCTCCCCTTCCCTGAGGACCAGGACTTGGGGCTGAGTCTGTCTCTCTCCAGCTCAGCTTCTCCAACACAAAGACACACAACAACATCGGTCCCTCTGCTGCTCGGCACGCTGTAATCAGCATTTTTATTGGTTACAAATGGAAGTGATGGATACAGTCAGTGGGATGGTGCCTTTTCTCACTGGCCCCTGAGTTGTGAGAAACATTGAAATGTTTCCCTGTAACCCCCCTGTGGGATAAGGAGGGACAAACCAGCGCTCCCCTCAGTCTGTTACCATAGCGACAGGCTGCTCCATCGCTGAAACACTGAACTGAAATGAGAAAATCCCGGATGGTGTGATTAATGAGGGAATTTGATGGATGGATGGATTTGGGTGAAGGGATATTTCAGCACATTCTTCAGCTGCTGCCTGAACTTAGTCTGGGTCACGGCATAAATCGCGGTGTTTGTGCAGCAACTGAGGAGCTGCAGCATGAAGCCCAATTCCTGCACAAAGCGATGGAGATACACAGGGGTATACACAATCCGCCACATCCGTCTCCATATAGAATACAGCATTAATGTTGACCATAACAGGATGAAATTGGCCGAGATCACAAACAGTAAAATGATGGATTTTTTTCGGTTTCTCATTTCTGTGTCAGACTGAGCGTCCCCATTGGTGTGAGCGCGGAGTCTCCTGCGGGCTCTGCTGGTCACTAAAATGTGTCTGACGGTGAGAACATTGAGCAGCAGAATCAGGAGAAATGGGACACCCGGGGTTAGAATGTGGTGGAGGAACTCGATTGTGACCCAGACACTGGAGAATAGAACAGCGACTGTTACATCACAAAACCAGGGGGCGTTCCACAGCCAATACCGAGCCGTGAGCATAAAATACCAGAAAATGTTCTTTAAACAGCTCAGCACAGTCACTGCTCCCAGAACCACAGCCGCCGTTTTCTCACTGCAATATTTACTTTTCAGCTTCTGGCAACAAATGGCCACAAACCGATCAAAGGTGAAAGTGACGGTGAACCAGACAGAGCAGTCAGTGGCTGCATAAAGCAGGACGGCGTGGATATTACACACGGGGACGGAGTACAGGAAATAAAACTGTTCCCGATAAACAATGGGAATGTGTCTCAGGATCAGGTCGAGGATAATGACCAGGAGATCCGCCGCTGCCATGGCCCCCAGGTAACGTCTGACACATGGAGACAATCCACAATCTTTATAAAGCAGGACGTAGATGGTCACTACGTTAACTGTGAGGAAGGAAAACAAACCCATTATCCATCAGCCTGGAGGCAAAGGGACCCGTTTGATCGGGGACCCAGTGAGATTTTCAAATGTGTCCCTGTATTCAGGGATTTATTAAAATAATTGGAGCTGGAAAAACAAATGGGAAGGTCGGAATTACTGACAAAAATGTGACATAAACCACAAGAAACCCTCCCTCCCCAAACACACAGAGACACATCCATAAGGACAGATGGTTTCTAGAACATTCCCACACACTCGATCACTCGAGAGCAGACACAGGTCACTCCTTCCCAGTTCCTAATACGGAGGGTGGGAATGTTGCTGTCCTGAAGGATTCTCTCCCAGTTTCCTGAAGACAAACGGAGTTTGGGAATTTCTGTATTTTGGTCTAAATTGTGGTCGATCCTGTGTCGTGGAGAAATGTAAACGCAGGGAAAACGTATTCACTCCTTTAACTGCCTGAGGGGCCTTCGGAACAGTGTCTCCTTCTCCCTGGAACGGGATCTCTTCCCTCGGGATCTTATCGTTTGTTCAATTCACTGACGTCCGGCCGTTCACAAACAAACAACGTCAGGGACAGAACGTTCCGGGGAATGTCAGTTATAGAATGTCAGGGGCAGAACGTTCCGGGGAATGTCAGTTATAGAATGTCGGGGACAGAACGTTCCGGGGAATGTCAGTTATAGAATGTCAGGGACAGAACGTTCCGAGGAATGGCAGTTATAGAATGTTGGGGACAGAACGTTCCGGGGAATGTCAGTTATAGAATGTCGGGGACAGAACGTTCCGGGGAATGTCAGTTATAGAATGTCAGGGACAGAACGTTCCGGGGAATGTCAGTTATAGAATGTCAGGGACAGAACGTTCCGGGGAGCTCCGTGACCTGTCCATCACCTTTCCCCCATCCACCCCACCAACATGATGTACTGTGCACAGGCTACATATCCATCCAGCACGGGGAGCTGCACTGACCACATCATTGTATTATCTATAAACCTCAGCCAGACAGTCTGACCAGCACAGAGAATGTGTAGTGATCACCCGTGAATTAAGCTGTAACCCAGGAGCAGTTATCCTGCTGGCATGTAGGGCTGTGTACCCCACCCCAGTGCATTGATCTGTAACCCAGGAGCAGTTACCCTCCCAGCATGTAGGACTGTGTCCCCCACCCCAGTGCATTGATTAGATTACTTACAGTGTGGAAACAGGCCCTTCAGCCCAACAAGTCCACACTGACCCGCCAAAGTGCAACCCACCCATACCCCTACATTTACCCCTTACCTAACACTACGGGCAATTTAGCATGGCCAATTCACCTGACCCGCACATCTTTGGACTGTGGGAGGAAACCGGAGCACCCGGAGGAAACCCACGGGGAGAACGTGCAAACTCCACACAGTCAATCGCCTGAGGCATGAATTGAACACGGGTCTATGGCGCTGTGAGGCAGCAGTGCTAACCACTGTGCCGCCGTGCGGCCCCAGGAATAGAAGGATCATCCACACGAGGCTGTGCTAATTTCTTGGTGCTATCGTGTTGAACTCACCTCATTAACTACCCATGGTGTCCCTCTCATTCAATACTAGCCCGATTCTCCCACCCATCATGCGTGCCCCTGGGTATTCTGTGACCCCTGGCACTGGTGCCACAGCGGTCCTGGTGGATGGGCTAGTACAGAGGGTGACCATTCTCTTCCCAGAGGGAGCCACACCACCAGACCCACTGAGCATGGTCTGAGCTCCCCACCCAGCTCAGTGCAGTATCTGCGGTCTGCAGAAATGTCTAGCAACACAGGACAAGCATCAATAACCTTCCCCGCTCTGTCAGGATAAGGGTCACTGTATTCTCTCTGCTCACTGTATATCTGTTATGGCACCTTCCCCCCACCCCCCTCCACACCCCACGACTCTCTCTCTCTCCCCCCCACTCTTCCGCTCTCTCTCCCCCTCTCTCTCACTCCCTCCCTCCACTTTACCCCTCACACTAATAACACTTCATGGATACAACCCTGTGGACTGACTCCATCCGAACCCCTCCCCATGTCCCCCATGTACACCGGCACTAACAGCAGGGCCACCCACTCCCACCCTCCCTTTCTCCCATTCCAGGAGAAACAGCTTGCAGTCGGACCGAAAGGGCCAAGCCGGGTGGTGGGGTGCTCGATATCCATTCCCTCACCCCCTCATCTCGCCAAGTGGGGAGGACCCTGGTACGACCCTGGAAGCCTCATGTGGGGATTCTGAAACATCCACGTCCCACCGACCGAGTAAGGAGCAATGTTCAGTGAAGGGCAACTCTCACTTTAAACCCACTGGCAGCTCCGTTTCCCCCGGCACAACTTAGAAGCCGTGGCCCTGATGCCATCTCCCTTCTGTGTCGAGCTGGTACAAATGGAATCCCCACGGTCTCGGGGGGCAGGAGGGTGGGCTCACAACACATCGTCACCACCACCTCCCAGGAAGGGAGCACGGAGGCTCCCTCCCTCACCTCCCCCTGTAAACAGCTCAGATACTGAAACTAATCTGTGAGAGTTCCTGCTCTCCCCACTTGTCCTGACATCTTCAACAATCTGTGCTCATACACGCAGCGCTCTCTGTTCCTGCAGCCCCTTTATAATGGCACAGCCTGTTTTAAACTGTCTTTCTTTATCTTTCATACCAAAGTGCATCACCTCACACTGCTCTGCATTGATCCCCGTCTACCAGCGTGTCACTGTCCTGTTGGAGTTCCACACTGTCCTCCATAGACTTTACAATCTTGCAGGTTTGGTACCATTTACAAACATTGAGATTGTCACAGTGTCACAGTCCCCATGAAACAACTGAAATCCTGCCCCACACACAGGAGTGTGAGCAAGTGAAATACTGATATATTCCCAAGGACAGAATCGAATAATGACATACTGTCAATGGAATAACAAAAGTCCTAACACATACGAGACAGAGTAGATGAAATATTGACAAACCACAGAGCAAGAGAAATCCGGATAGGTTCCACTTATCTATATTCATCAGGGTATAATGGGATGAAGGTGAAAGTGTGTACTGTACCTTTAAGCGAGGGTGAATGCTGCTCTGAACTGAGAGCTTACAAGTCCCTGTGATATGAGAGGATGGCAGACCCAGAAACAGTATATTGCTGTAGAGCTGGGTCGGGTTATAAGCAGTTAAGAGATAGAGGGTCTCTTTCAGTTCACTTTCAGTGTTAAAAACTACATTGTTGTTTTTATTTAAACAGTGGAATTTGGGAGTTCTCTGTCACTCATATTTCAACAGTTTATGAGGCGAATTGAGCATTTATTTATGTTTAGTTTAAATTACCAGAAGAGCTCAATGTTGTGTCCTAACAATTGCTGTGTGTGTATCTGTGTGTCTCTGTGTGGGGCAGGTCTGGCAGTCTCTGTGGTGCTGAAAGTGATGCAATGCCTCCCTCTGCTGGCCTCCCACGCCACTGCACAGGCATTGGCAGAGGGTGAAAACCAACAGGGATTCATTCAGAGAGAGGGAGGGAGAGGTCAGCTGCTCACAGCACCATCCAAACTGATGTCTTATCCATGTACTGATCTAAATGTCCTTTAAACGTTGTAACTGTACCTGTTTTCACGACATGCTCTGCAAGTTCATTCCACACACAAGCCAGCTTCTGTCTAAAATAATTACCTTTCCTGACTTTTGTAAATCTTTGATCCTCGCACGTTAAAATATCCCTCCGTTTTGAATCCCTAACTCTAGGGAAAAGACATCAGCCCTACAGCTTATCTGTACCCCTCATCACTTTATAAACCTCTGCAAACTTACCCCTCCATCTCATACTCTCCAGTGAAAAATGTCCCAGCCTATTCAGCCTCTCCTTATAGCTCAATCCCTCCATTTCCAGCAACATCCAGGTTAAACTCTTCTGAACCCTCTCCAGCTTAATAATATCAAGGTCAATAATATCAAAGTGAATAGTCAAGGTATTTTATAAGGGTAGTGGAGACCAAAACTAGAGGACATAGTTGTAAGAGGGGAAACATTTAAAAGTGACCTAAGGGCAGCTTTTTCACCCAGAGGGTGGTGTGCCTATGGAATGAGGGGCAGGATGTCCAGACTGGACACAGTATTCCAGAAGAGGTCTCACCAATGTCCTGTACAACCACAACATGACGTCCCAATTCCGATACTCAAAGGTCTGACCATTGAAGATAAGTGTGTTAAACACCTTCTTAACCACATTATCTATATGAGATGCAACTTTTAAAGAATTATACCTGATGGCCGAGGTCTCTGTTCTACAACACTGCCAAAGGCCCTACGTTTAATTGTGTAAGTCCTACTCTTGTTTGATTTACCAAATCCAATACCTCGCATTAATCCAAACTAAACTCCATCTGCCACGCCTCGGCCAGTGAGTGATATTACCACCTCCTCACCTTCCTCGTTTAATTTTAAAATGCCCCTCCCTCTCCAGGAGGCCTGCACACTCCGGCCTTGATTTTCACAAAGACCCTGAGCTTGGTTTGCCTTGTGTGGTTAGAGGGAGGAGGGACGGATTGCAGACACAGTCAGTGGGGAGGAGAGGCTGGACAGTAATCAGCGGCCTGGTATCATTTCATGGTTTTAGGCAGAGGGCAGACACACGTGAGAGTGGGGTTATACTGATCGGTGTTTTGGGACCAGAAATTATGGTCTTTCCCTGTGTCTGGTGTTCAGTAATAAATATCTATTTGAGACCCTTCATTGGGCAGAGTGTGTCTGCAGGATTTCTTTCCCTAATATTGCAGACTACAGATAATAGCGATTAAAGATGTTCATAGTTAATTTCGATCTTGCACTTGTTTAACAAAACAAAATGTTTTGTGTAGCTCAGTAATGGTAACCTGATTATAATAAATCCACACCGAGCTGAATGCTGCCCCTTAAAATGTGACCCAAAATCTGGGTATAGTAGTGTAGTGGGTAGTGTCCCTGCCTCTGAGCCATGGCTCTGGGTTTGATTCTAATTCCTGACATTGTGTGGTAGTGTTCCTAGCTCTGGACCAGAAGGTGTGGATTCATGTCCTGCCTGTTGCAGAGGTATGTCACAGCATGTCATAACAGACTGATGAACAAACACACAGGAGAATAATGTTACAGCTTTATGGGTATTGCCGAGTGGTGCTCGTGTCCCTACCTCCGGGCACAAAGGTCTAGGTGTAAATCCCACAGAAGTGTCTCCTAATATATCTGAACAAACTGATCAAACTGGTTTTAGAATTGTGACTTGATGGAGAAAGAACAGGTGTCGGTGTTGAATTTCAGCATTTATCCCGGGATTATTGAAAGTACAGCCATTCGTGTTGATTGAAGTCACATTTCACAGCAGTAAAGGTTTATAAAATCAGAACGGTCATGGATAGGGTTTGTAGTCAAGGTTTTTCCCCGGGTTAGGGGAATCCAAAACTAGAGGACATTGTTGGAAAGTGAGAGGGCAAAGATTTTGAAGAGGCCTAAGGGGCACCTTTACACACAGAGGGTGGTGTGTGTATGGAATGAGCTGCCAGAGGAAGTGGTGGAGGCTGGTACAACTCCATCATGTAAAAGGCATCTGGATGCTGACAGACCTGCTGAGCTTTTCCAGCAATTTCTGTATTTGTTAAAACATTCATTTTAACACAGGTATCTGTGTCAGCTATCTGGATACAGAATTGGCTGGCCAGCAGAAGACAGCGAGCGGTAGTGGAAGGAAAATATTCTGCCCAGAAGTCAGTGGTGAGTGGTGTTCCACAGGGTTCTGTCCTTGGGCCTCTACTGTTTATAATTTTTATTAATGACTTGGATGAGGGGATTGAAGGATGGGTCAGCAAGTTTGCAGATGACACGAAGGTTGGAGGTGTCGTTCACAGTATAGAGGGCTATTGTAGGCTGCAGCTGGACATTGACAGGATGCGGAGATGGGCTGAGAGGTGGCAGATGGAGTTCAACCTGGATAAATGCGATGTGATGCATTTTGAAGGTCGAATTTGAAAGCTGGATTAAGGATAGGATTCTTGGCAGTGTGGAGGAACAGAGAGATCTTGGGGTGCAGATACACAGATCCCTTAAAATGGCCACCCAAGTGGACAGGGTTGTTCAGAAAGCATATGGTGTTTTGGCTTTCATTAACAGGGGGATTGAGTTTAAGAGTCGTGAGATCTTGTTGCAGCTCTATAAAACTTTGGTTAGACCGCACTTGGAATACTGCATCCAGTTCTGGTCGCCCTATTATAGGAAAGGCGTGGATGCTTTGGAGAGGGTTCAGAGGAGGTTTACCAGGATGCTGCCTGGACTGGAGGGCTTATCTTATGAGGAGATGTTGATTGATCTCGGATTTTTTTTCATTGGAGAAAAGGAGGAGGAGAGGGGACCTAATTGAGGTATTCAAGATTATGAGAGGCATAGATAGAGTTGATAGCCATAGACTATTTCCCAGGGCAGAAATGGCTAACACGAGGGGTCATAGTTTTAAGCTGGATGGAGGAAAGTATTCAGGGGATGTCAGAGGCGGGTTCTTTACACAGAGAGTTGTGAGAGCATGGAATGCGTTGCCAGCAGCAGTTGTGGAAGCGAGGTCATTGGGGACATTTAAGAGACTGCTGGACATGCATATGGTCACAGAAATTTGAGGGTGCATACATGAGGATCAATGGTCGGCACAACATGGTGGGCTGAAGGGCCTGTTCTGTGCTGGACTGTTCTATGTTCTATGTATTCTGAATACATTAAACATTTTTTTTAATGACGCAGGGACATATAAACATATCTTCAAATCGACCGAGACCATTTTCTGCTCAGGGTATGGCTCTGTGTATGACAGCAGCAATGATGCACCGACATGGAACAGGGAATGTGATGGAGACATAGTTTGGACAATGTACAAGGAAACCTCACATGGTCCAGTTTGGGAGAGAATGACATTATTGTGTGATTCAACTCAGAGAGGGAGAAAATGTCATCTGCCCGAGAAGAAATGGCCTATTGCACTCTCTCTCCTTCATTATTCCTCATCACAGTAACGTGTACGAGCTAAAACAAAACTCTACTGTCATCATTACCATTCTTATTTTTATAGAATCCCTGCAGTGTGGAAACAAGCCCTTCGGCCCAACAAGTACATACCAACCTTCCAATGACTAACCTTCCCATGCCCTTACAGTTACAACTGACTAGTGCACCTAAAGTAGAAATCGCTGAACTCTATGGACTATTTGACCAATCCACTTGAATTATAAAGCTTTGAGCTGTGGGAGGAAACGGGAGCACCCATCAGAAGCTCACGCAGACAAGGGGAGAAGATGCAAACTCCACACAGTCTCCCGAGGCTGGAATTGAACTCATGTCCCTGACGCTGTGAGACAACAGTACGAACTACTGAGCTACTGTGCTCACCTGGAACATCCGGGCTGCCTAGAACAGAGAACAAAGAACATAGAAAAATACAGCGCAGTACAGGCCCTTTGTCCCTCGATGTTGCGCTGATCCAAGCCCACCTAACCTACACTAGCCCACTGTCCTCCATATGCCTATCCAATGCCCATTTAAATGCCCATAAAGAGGGAGAGTCCACCACTGTTACTGGCAGGGCATTCCATGAACTCATGGCTCGCTGAGTAAAGAATCTTCCCCTAACATCTGTCCTATAATTACCTCCCCTTAATTTAATTTAAAGCTATGCCCCCTCGTAATAGCTGACTCCATACGTGGAAAAAGGTATTCATTGTGAACCCTATCTAAACCCCAATCATCTTGTACACCTCTATCAAGTCACCCCTAAACCTTCTTTTCTCCAATGAAAACAGCCCCAAGTGCCTCCGTCTTTCCTCATACGATCTTCCTACCATACCAGGCAACATCCTGGTAAACCTCCTCTGCAGCCGTTCCAGTGCACATCCTTCCTATAGTTTGGCGACCAAAACTGCACACAATACTCCAGATGCGGCCGCACCAGAGTCTTATACAACTGCAACATGACCTCAGGACTCCGGAACTCAATTCCTCTGCCAATAAAGCCAGTACGCCATATGCCTTATTCACAGAACTATTTACCTGGGTGGCAACTTTCAGAGATCTGTGTACATGGACACCAAGATCCCTCTGCACATCCACACTACCATGTATCCGACCATTAGCCCAGTACCCCATCTTCTTGTTACTCTTACCAAAGTGAATCACTTCACACTTAGCTACATTGAACTCCATTTGCCACCTTTCTGCCCAGCAGTGCAGCTTACCTATATCCCGCTGTAACCTGCCACATCCTTCCTCACTGTCAACAACTCCACCGACTTCCGTATCATCCGCAAACTTGCTCACCCAACTTTCTAGCCCCTCCTCCAGGTCATTTATAAAAATGACAAACAGCAATGGTCCCAAAACAGATCCTTGCGGAACACCACTAGTAACTGCACTCCAACATGAAACTTTACCATCAACTACTACCCTCTGACTTCTTCCAGCCAGCCAATTCCTAATCCAAACCTCCAACGCACCCTCAATGCCACACCTCCGCATTTTTTGCAGTAGCCTACCATGGGGAACCTTATCAAATGCCTTACTAAAATCCATATACACCACATCTACTGCTTTACCCTCTTCCACCTCCTTAGTCACCTTCTCAAAGAATTCAATAACAGTTGTGAGGCACGACCTGCACTTCACAAAACCATGCTGACTATCCTTGATCACATTATTCCTATCCAGATGTTCATAAATCCTATACCTTACAATCCTCTCTATGACTTTGCCCACAACAGAAGTGAGACTCACCAGCCTATAGTTACTATGGTTATCCCTACTCCCCTTCTTGAACAAGAGAACCACATTTGCTATCCTTCAGTCTTCTGGCACTATTCCTGTAGACAACGACGACATAAAAATCAAGGCCAATGGCTCCGCAATCTCCTCCCTTGCTTCCCAGAGAATCCTAGGATAAATGCCATCAGGCCCAGGGGACTTATCTATTTTCACCCTTTGCAGAATTTCCAACACCTCTTCCCTACATACCTCAAAGCCATCCATCCAACTGTGACTCAATATTCACATCGGCAACAACGTCCAGTTCCTAATGCAAAGGGAATTGAGCCAAATCCAACTCTCCCAGGATAAATTCCCATTGCTAGCAGCTGTGTGAGTAGAATATCCTCAGAAGCGTAATAACATTTTGGACAATCTCTCAATTTTTCCTTTAGTCATTAGCTACGCTAATATTTGAACAAGGTTCTTTCAACGTGAAATTGCAGAGATTTTGTTGTGTTTGTGTGTGTGTGTGTGTGTGTGTGTGTCAGTGTTTTTAGAAAGGGAAATATCGATTCTTTATTTGAAATACCAAGCAGTTTGCCATTCATCATTCCATCATAGCTGGAGTAACATTGCTCTGGATCATAAACATGTTGTTTTAGCAGATTAAAGAAACTAGCCTGACTTGTTCCTAAAACTGACCCTGACCCAGTCTGAGACCGATATCATCGGCCATATCACCGACCTGGTTACATTTAACATTTGTTGTGAGCAGTGGAGGAGTGGGATTGGAAAAGGAAACAGTGACCCAAAAATGCCGGGAACTATAGACCGGTGAGCCTGATGTCGATGGTGGGTGAGTTGTTGGAGGGGATTCTGAGGGATAGCATTTACATACATTTGGGAAGGCAAGGTCTGATCGGGGTAGTCAACGTAGGTTTCTGCATGGGAAATCATGTCTCATTAATTTGGTTGTGTTTTATGAGGAGGTGTCAAAGAAGATTGATGAAGGCAGTTTGGTAGGCATTGTCAATATGGACCTCAGCAAGGTGTTCATAACATTCCGATCGGTAGGCAGATTAGTAAGGTTCGGTCACATGGGATACAGAAGAAGCTCGTCACAATTGGCTTGAAGGAAGAGGGATATTTTTCAGACTGGAGGCTTGTGAGCAGCAGTGTGCTGTAAGAATCAGGACTGAGTTCACTGCATTTCATCATTTATGTAAAGGATTTAGATGTGAATATTGGGACCATAGTTAGTAAGTTTACTGATTAAATCAGAAAGGTGGTGTAGTAGATTATCTCAGAGTACAACAAGACAACAAATAGATGGGACAAAGGGGCAAGGAGTGACAGATGAAGTTTGATTTAGATAAATACGAGGTTACACATTTTGTGAAGGCAAATCAGGTCAGGAATTATACACTTAATGGTAAGGGCCTGGTGAGTGAAGTGAAACAAATAGACATAGGGCTGCAGGTACATTGTTCCTTGAAAGTGGAGTCGAATGCATGCAGTGCTGTACAGAACGCATTTTATAAATTTGCCTTAATCAGTCAGAGCATTGAGTATAGGAGTTGTGGTGGCATGTTGTATCTGTACAGGATGTTGGTGAGGCCACTTTAAGAATACTGCGTACAACTCGGTTGTCTGCAGAAAAGATTGACACGGATGTTCCAGGACTGGAGGTTTGAGCTTTAGGGAGAAGTTGATTAGTTTGAGGTGTTTCCCCCTGGAGTGTCAGAGGCTGAGGGGTGACATTATAGAGGTTTATAAAATCCTCAGGGGCATGGATATTCTGAACAGCCATGTTCTGGTCGCCAGATTCAGGGAGCCCAGAACAGGAGAGCATTGGTTGGAGGGAAGAGGACGAATGATTCAGAAGGGACCTGAAGTTAAATGTTTCACACAGAGAGTGGTGTGTGTACATAAAGTGCTGTCAGAGGAAGTGGTGAAGGCGTTTACAATCGCACATTTAAAAAGTATCTGAAAGAGAAAGGATATTGGCCAAATGTTGGCAAATGGGACTGGATTAGATTTGATATCTGATCGGAGTGAACAGATTGGACTAACGGGTCTGTTTCCGTTCTGAATGACCCTGATTCTATAAGAGGATGACGAAAAATTCTGGAAGTAACTTTCAAATCAGAATCCTTTTCACTGGAAGTTTATTATGCCTCTATGTTCACATTGATTGAAAGTTGCGTTACTGAAATATTTGACAGAGAACTGAGTCATGGATAATGGGACGCAGACAGTAAAGTGGGGCTGAGACCACACCCTGATCAGCCACAATCTTAGTGCCTGGTGGAGAAGGTTCAACGCATCTAATGACTCATTCCTGTCCCTCAATCCCGTGTTCCTGTGTTCCATTCAGCCCATTAAACCTGTTTGGCAGGAGCATTTAGAGGCTACTTACTTCTATAACCTGGTGCACAGAAACAGAGGAGATCATTCGGCCCTTCAAGACTGTCCCACACGCTTTGAGGTGATTTGAGAAATGTAATTGTAAAACCCAGGCTGGGTATGAAAGAGGCCCCTCATCTCTCTGTACAGAGCTTCCCCTCTCTGAAACTTGTGCTCCATTTGTTGGTCATGTTGTAGACCCAAATTTACTGTGAATACAGCCCCCATACCTCACCCAGCGATGGCTCACAAAATCCTCTGATCTCCCTGACGGCAACATTCAATAACAGCATTCATGAAAATATCACCTACTAACTTTCCAATAACAGAATGGGAGAACATCAGACACAGGGGCAGGTTGTTCACTCCCCAAGCCTGCCTTGCCTTTCACTAAGATCATGACTGATCTGCTGTCGGTCTCAAATCCTCTTTCATCCCCAATTCTTCATCGCCACCAACTCTCTGATGTTCAATATGGGTTCACACGCCGACTGCACAATAACGTGGGGAGAGTTAATTTAGGCATATAAACTATTAGGAAAGTCACATTAGACTGATGAATGGACTCTCTAAGTTCAAATAATGCTGATCTTGTTCATGTTGATCTTGTCTAGTGCACGTCCTGTTCAGTGTAACCTGTGTGCCTTACTCTGTCCAAGTCGATTTCCACCCTATGATCTGTCTGGCCATGTTTACTATGATCTTCCTCCACTGCTCATAAATAAAGTGTTTCCCTGTACTGAGGTACACGTGACAATAAATCAAACCAACCAATCCTTGGTAAAGTATGGAATTTCTCTCCCTATCAATGTCTCTTTTGGAAATAAGTGATCGCTGCCACTCCTCATGTTTAACGTCACCGTTTCTTCTTCTCTCACAGCTGTACTGATTAAACACTCAGCTTCTTCACTCTATCCTCGTGATACCATCACCCGTGTCTGTGATAAGGAGATCATTACTTACAAAGGAGATCAAGTCCGTAGAGAGTGTCCCAACCACTCGCAGCAAGGCCCTAAAACAGCAGGAAGATGGCATTACTTATGTACTTGAGTCATCTTACAATGAAGGACAGCCGACCATTGACTGCACCCATTACTTACACAGGGTTTGATTCGGAGCTGTCAGCATAGACTTGTGAGTGGGAGATCATGCTTCCCAAATTTGTTAGAGTTCGTTGATGAAGTGACCAAGAAGGTTGATGAGTGCCGAGCGGTAACCATAGTCTCTATGGATATCAGGCTGCTCTGAAGAATTACATCATGTGGAATGCTGGGGAACTGACCAATTGGATGCACAGTTGGCTTGATGGTAGGAAGCAGAGGGTTTAGTGGAAGGATGCTTGTCAGGCTGGAGCATGTGTCCATTGCTGTTTGTTTTCTAAGAATTGTTTGAGAATGTACAAGGTATGATTAGTCAGTTTACAGATGACACTAAAATAAGTTAACATGATCAGTGAGGAAGTTTATCAGAAATTGCAGCAGGACCTTAATCAGGCGGGGAAGTGGGCCGAGAAATGGCAAATGGAATTTAATATAGATGCGTGAGGTCTTGCATTTTGGAAACTCAACTCAAAGTAGGAGTTGCACGGCGAATGGGAGGGCCTTAAGGGGTGTAGTGGGCAGTGAGACTTTGGTGTTCAGGAGCATGGTTCTCTGAGAGTGGAGTCACATGTAGACAGGGCAGTGAAGAAGGCATTTGGCACACTGACCTTCATCAGGCCGGACATTGAGTATGGAAGTTGGGAATTTATGTTGCAGTTATACCGGACTTTGGTAAGGCCGCACTTGGTGTATTCTGTTCAGGTTTTGTCACTTTTCTATAGGGAGCATTTTATGAAATTAGAAAGAGTGCAGAATAAATTCCCATGGACATTGCCAGGACCCAATGGTCTGAGTTATAGGAAGAGGTTAGACAAGCTAGGACCTTTTCTATAGAGTGTAGGAGACTGAGGGGGGACCTTATAGAGCTGCATAATATCATGAGGGGCATGGATAGGGTTAATGCTCTCAGGTGTAGAGAATCGAGGATGAGATGGGGTCAATTTAAGGTTAAAGGGGAAGGAATAAAAGGGAAACTGAGGGGCCACTTCTTTACACAGAGGCTGGTACGTGGATGAGCTGCCAGCAGATGTGGTTGAGATGAATACATTAACAACATCTCAAAAGCATTTGGATAAATATGTGAATGAAAAGAATTAGAAGGATGTGGGCTGAAAATGTGTTGCTGGAAAAGTGCAGCAGGTCAGGCAGCATCCAAGGAGCAGGAGAGTCGACGTTTCGGGCATGAGCCCTTCTTCAGGAATGAGGAAAGTGTGTCCAGCAGGCTAAGATAACAGGTAGGGAGGAAGGACTTGGGGGGCATTGGAAATGCGATAGGTGGAAGGAGATCAAGGTGAGGGTGATAGGCCATAATGGGTGTGGGGGCAGAGAGATCAGGAAAAAGATTACAGGTTAGGAAGGCGGTGCTGAGTTCGAGGGATTTGACTGAGACAAGGTGCGGGGAGGGGAAATGAGGAAACTGGAGAAATCTGTATTCATCCCTTATGGTTGGAGGGTTCATAGGCAGAAGATGAGGCGCTCTTCCTCCAGCCGTCGTGTTGCTATGGTCTGGCGATGGAGGAGTCCAAGGACCTGCATCTCCTTGGTGGAGTGGGCGGGGGAGTTGAAGTGTTGAGCCACAGGGTGGTTGGATTGGTTTTGTCCCGGTGTCCCAGAGGTGTTGCCTGAAACGTTCCGCAAGTAGGTGGAACTCCTCCATCTCCAGACCATAGCAAACGATGGCTGGAGGAAGAGCGCCTCTCCACCAAGGTCATGCAGATCTTTGGACTCCTCCATCTCCACAATTAATCAGAACCCACGTGAAAGGTTCTTCGAATGCAGGAATTGGCAACAAAGGTGCTGGTTTTATTACTGCCTGTGACTTACCTACCATTTGGCACTGACAATGTCACTCACTCTCACTGATACTCCCCCAATCCTGATTTGGCACTCCAATGTGATGTTTCTCTCCCCAACCTTAATTTCTGCCCCAATTCCACACATTATCACGCTCTTGAGTAACATGTCAGAAAGAGTGAAAATCCTTCCATCTCTTGCTATTAGGGACTGAGAGAAAGTGAGGATTGTAAACAATGGAGATCAGAGTTCAAAAGTGTGGGCTGGAAAAGCACAGCAGATCAGGCAGTATCTGGGAGGCAGGAGAGTTGACGTTTCAGGCACAAGCACTTCATCAGATAAGAGGGGGTAAGGAAGGGGAAAGGGGGCTGAGAAATAAATAAGAGGGTGGGGGTGGAGCTGGGTGGAAGGTAGCTTGCAAGGCGATAAGTAGATGCAGGTGGGGTGTGATGGTGATAGGTCGGGGAGGAGGGTGAAGTGGATAGGTGGTAGGACAGCTGGAACCCTTAAACTATACCGCATCAACATCGACTTCACCAATTTCCAAATCTCTCCTCCCACAACCTTATGCCAGATCCAACCATTCAAATTAGCACCGCCCTCTTGAACTGTCTTAATTGTCCATCGTCCTTCCCACCTATCTACTCGACCCTCTGCTCTGACATATCACTATCACTCCCACCAACATCTTCCTATCGCCCTCCCAGTGACCCTCCCGCGAGTCCAGCTCCTACCCTCCTATTTATCTTTCAGCCCCCTTGTCCCCGCTTCACATTCCTGACGATGGGTTTATACCTGATATGTAGATTGTCGAGCTCTTCAGACGCTGCCTGATCTATTATGCTTTTCTAGCAGCTCACTTCTCAACTATTAGCGACAGAGCAGACCCAGTATCTCAAAGTTATAATTTATTGACCTCCCCCGCACCCCCCCCCTCACCTTCTGAGTAAACTTTATCCACAGAGGCGAATTCTTTATAGAGCCCAGTCACTGACTCTGTACCTAGGCTGTGCACTCTCCTACAGCTCCTTGGAGACTTGGGGTCTTCTTTAACAGTTTCACTAATGCCACTGGCCTAGCCTCTTCTACCACATCTTTTCCCAAAGTATCTTCCTTCCACCCCCAGCACAGTGTGTCCCAGCTTACTGCAGTGAAAGCTCCTTTTCCCAGTGCCTTTCTTAAACCATCGGCACTGTAATGGTATGTGTTTCACCCCCTAATAGTGAGAACACCATAGGCCTTTCACCTCCTTTCAACCCCCTTGGGCATCCTTTTTCACCTATAGTAAACTATTGTGCACTACTGTTCGCTTTGTAGTGTGTGATCTCCCATCCTCCCAGTTTCTATCCTTCACAGATGAAAATCCTCCCAGAAGCTAAATTTCATCTCATGCACCAATGCATGTTTGCCTGCCATTTCTGCCGCGCTTCTCACTTCTTGAAATTTCTATTCATTCACATGAATTTTTACCATCTCTGGAAGTGAGTCTTTAAACTCCTCCAGTAGAATAATCTCCCTTCGAGCCTCACAGGTCTTATCCATTTTTAACGCCAGCACCCATCTATCAAAATGACTGTGTTTAATTCTTTTAAACTCAACATAAGCCTGACCTAGTTCCGTCTCTATATTTCTCAATCTCTGCCTACATTCTTCTAGTACCAATTCATAACCAATCAAAATAGCCAGTTTGATAATCTGCATAATCTCTTGACCCCTCATCTGCCAGTGCTGCAAATACCTCACTCCTGTGCCCACCAGCGTAGTCTGAATGAGCATTGCCCACAAGTTCACTGGACACACCATCTGCTGAGCCATTTTGTTTTTCAAATACAATAAAAACATATATTGACATTTTTCTCACCGAAATATGACAATGTATTATAATAGCTGCATGCATCCCTTCATCTCTATCCTGTTAATTTAACTTTCTTGTCTAATTCCCAACTTCCGAATTTCAAATTCTCTCTCTCTTTTCCTCTCTTTCCCTTTCCCTTTGTTCTCTCTCTGTTTCAGTCCCTATTTTCACCTTCTAACTCCAGTTGCCAGATTTGCAATTTAAGTTTCTTTCTAACCCTACTGCAGTTGCCTGTTTCTCGGACACACCAAAGTGCTTGACCATCTCCGTTACAATGTCAGCTTCCCTTTTGTCCCTGGTTAGACCCAATTCCAACCTATTTGCTAATTATAAACATATTCCTTGCTCTGACTTTGTAAACTTCCTTGGCAAATTTGGGAACCTCTTTAGTAATGTTAAAAAAAACAATTCTTTCATTTTTACTTTAACCAACCACAAGTTAACAAAATTAAATGAATTTTCCTAACGGTTTTATGTGAAGATCCAGGTCACTAATTGCAATGTATTGGAATCTGCTGGGGCCTTTTGTACCACAAATCTGTTCAAGTCTGTCCAAGTCCCCAGCAAGGCCCCAAACTGTTACGACATCAATGTCGAACCCCTCTGTTAATTAAAACAACACACCCAGAAAAGCTCACCTCACATCATAATCTGTTAAAACGTGGGTGACAGAGAACTCCTAAATTCCACTAATTAACGAAAAATAACAACTTATATGTATGCAAGTTAGCTTGCTGAGCATGAATATTTGTTTTCAGACGTTTCGTCACCAGGTGACATCATCAGTGAGAGTCTCCGCTGAAGCGCTGGTGGTATGTCCCGTCTCTCTATTTATAGGTTTTTCTTTTTTACGGTGGGTGATGTCATTCCCGTTTTTTTTATTACAAGAGGAGGTAGGTAGGATCCAAACTGATGTATTTATTGATGGACTTCTGGTTAGAATGCCATTCCTCTGAGAACGTCCTTGCGTGTCTTAGTATGTGCGTGTGTTGTTCCAGTCAAAGTGATGCCCTTCTCTGTTTGTATTATAGAATATAGTGACAGTGGAGAGCCGTTTACTGGGAACTGAATAGTTAGGCATGGTGCAGAAGTTTGTTGACTCTGAAATTGCATAAGGTTGGCATCACTGACACTACAGAATCATGGTCAGGGAGAAGAACAGAGGGAAACACGTTCACTTCGAACACAGAAGATGGCATTATGGAAAGGAGGAGATTCGGATTAGTACCTTAAATGGATTGAGTTTATGCAACAATTTGGAGGCGTGGCACCAAGGAAAGACTTCCAGCAGAATGAGAATATGAAAATGGAAGTCTTTCCGCATCATAAACCAGAGTAGGTCACTGAATGCAGGGCTGATGGGTGAGTGGGTCTCGGTGTGAAATGGGTAACAGTCAGTAGAATTGAATTGTAAATATTGAGGCTTAAACTGGGTTATCATCTGATGATGTAGATCACAGCAGCAGAAGAAGCAGAATTATTTTCAATGACAATCTGTAACTTTTTCCTCATGATAATTCACCAGTCTACCATTGCCCTCAAGCCGATCCATGGGTCAGTGACGAGTGTGGGTAAACATGCCAGGGTCGGAATCACGTGCACCTAAACCTGATGACAACACATTAATGCGACCACACTTGACTGGTTACACTCCAAGCAGCAGGACTAACATCTGATGCAGAGGGAGAAATGATCCCAAGACTAACAAATCAGATCTAAGCTCTGTCGGCCTGTCAAATCCATGCATAAAAGCCGATGGATCATTAAACAACTTACTGGAAGAGAGGACTCCAAAAATATTCGCATCCAAAATAATGGAACAGCCCTGTACGTCAGTGTAAAAGATGCAGTACCTGCACCATCTTTAGCCAGAAGTGTTGAGTCGATTATCCACCTCACCCTCGCCATGATGCCCACAGAATCACAGATGGCAGTCACCAACCAATTCAATTCACTGCACGTTACATGAAAAAAATAGCTGGACACAGTAGATACGACAAAGGCAGTGGGTCCTGACACCATTCCTGCAATAGGACTGAAGACTTGTGCTGCTCAACAAGCCGTGTCCCTGGGGAATCTGTTTCCTTCCAGCTCCAACTCTGACATCACTCTGAGTAATGTGGAAAATTACTCAACTCTGTCCAATCCGCTAAGAGGAGGATTACTGCAATCTGACTATTTACTAGTCCTCCAGTCCCATCACGACAGTTAAATGGGTGGGAGTTCTATTTGACAGAGCTGTCAAGCAGCACAGAAATAATCTGCTCAGTGTGGTTTCCGATAGGTTTCCATGTGGAGATGGTGCTGTTGTGGAAAAGTCACTGGATTACTAATGCAGACCAGGCTAATGCGCTGTTAGCTAGTGCAAATTAAAAACAATAAAGAAAATATCAAGACCTAAACTCTGGTGTCAGTAATAGTGATTTTGTGTGCAATATCAATTGTAAATATCGATTTCCTTCCCCAACGTACTTTCAGGAAGTGAGTCTCCCGTGCTTTCCTGGTCTGGCCTAAAAGTGACTCCAGACACACAGACATGTGATAAACTCTTCAATGGTCTCTCAATCGGCCAAGCAAGACACTTAATTATATCAAACTGCACTAAGGTCTTAAAGGATGAACCTATAATGAACACCAGGCCCCAGCCTCGTTATTAGAAAAGGGAATGGGAAACACAATCCTGTCGATCCTGCAGAGACCTCCTTCCAAACAGCTGAGAACTTGTGACAATATTTGCAGACCTTTCCCACACACTGCACAGAAACATTGTGACAGGAGTAGGTCATACAACATATTCAGCTTTCCCTGTGCTAGTTAATGGCCGAACATCTCCTCAGTGCAGTTTTCCCCATACAATATTCATATCCCTTAATATGTTTAAACATTGTGAAATATAAAAAGAGAACTTCTGTAGTGCCTTCAGCCCATCAGTTTTGCTCCTCCAAAAAATATACAAGCAGTTCTCCGGTAACACGTGTTGATTAAATACAATTTGGCTGCAATATGATTCGTGTATCTTTTCTCTAAAGTGTATTCCCATTCACTGTGACGCGATTCCTTGCCGGGAAGCAGCTGAACAGCAAAACCCAGCCTTGGATCCTCTCTCTGCAAAATGTACAAACAATGTGTTCAGCTAAAACAGGAATGCAATGTGCTCACGAAGCCTTGAAACTGAGCCTGAAACTGGAAATTGTAGACTACATTTAGAAAGACCTTTATTCCAAACTGTGGAGAGAATCTTGAGGAGACCTGGAATTCCCCATCGGCATCACGTGGTCAGTCAGCCACCACGTGCTTTCTGGTGAAAGGTACAGTGCTCCAGTGAGTGACTGCAGTGTGAAAGTGTTACATTTACAGCACTGTTCCATTACAACATGTGATTCAAAGATCTATTTAGACTGTCCTAGTGTGTGTGTTCGACCAAATTTAATTTTTAGTTTTTACTGATATTTTTGGGTGTTCGCCCCTTACTCTCTTTTTTCCATAGACCCTATTATTAATATTGCACGATTTTCGACAACACAGTGTTGCACAGAAACAGAGCTACCGCGTTATTGGAGAACAACCTGGACTGATAGCTGATCTTCCATCTTCACACCGTACTCCTGCTCTCTCCCTATCCCTTTAGTTTCCAGAAGTCCTTATTTATATTCAGCGTCATGACTTCCACAGCCTGATCTGGGAGAGAGTACCCCTGGTTCGCCAGTCTCTGAGTGCAGGCATTTATTCTCACCTCAATGCAAAGCGGCCCGTCTGTACCTGATACTGTGGCCCCTTGCTTTAGACATCCGAGCCAGGGGAATTACCATCCCTGCTTCCAATCTGTCTCGCCAATCAGAGTGTGATATATTTCACAGAGATCTCCACTCATTTTCCTAAACCTAATGGAACACAAGTCCAGTCCCTCCCAAACTCAGATCCCATAACAAGTCTGTCATCCCAGAGATTAGTCTGCTCATTCTTTGCTGCTCTCTCTCAATGTCAGGTTTGTCCTCTATTCGGAACAGAGACCAAAACTGCACACCATGCTGCACAATGTTCGAGATGGGGTCTCACCAAGGCCCTGTACAGCTGCAGTAAGATACTCTTACTCCTGTACTCAAATCCCCCTGAAAAAAAGGTGAATATAGAATTTATCTTCCTTCCTACTTACTGCTCCTGAAATATTGCTTTCAGTGACTGGTGTACAGGGAGATCCAGAATCTTTAAAATGTTACAGCTCCCCATTTGCTGGGTCTATATACACTGGTCAGCGTGCCAATGCCATTCCCAGTATTGACTCCTGGATTCAGAACTCACTGCCCTACATGGACTCGGAGGGCTGCACAGAAATAAACAAAAATGCAGCTTAAGTTCCTTTATAGAGCAACATTGTTCAACCACTCCCTTTTCAAATGATAGGCTGTCATTCTATTGTTCCCATCAATGTACACAGCATCTCATCTCTCCCATGCTCTCCATCCGCCACATATTTGCCCAGTCATTTCACTTGTCTCAGTCACCTTGGAGCTTTTTTACATCCTCCTCACCACTCACAAGCTGACATTGTTTCGTGCTGTCAGCAAACTTGGGAATATTGCATTTGAGACACTCGACCAAATTTTTGATGTGTATTGGCAATAGCTGGCGCCCAAGCCACGATCCTTGCTGTATACTCCTAGCCTTGCATTAAAAAACGTTGTTTTATTCCTACTCACTGTTTCCTGCCAGCTCTGTCCTTCGAGAACCATGTCCATGTATTAGCCCCAGTCCCACAGGATTCAAATTTGCACAATAGGCTTGGGGCTTTATCAAAACTCTTTCTGAAATTCCACTCGTATTGCATTGATAGCTTCTACATAATTTTGCTAAAAGTCACTTTCTCAAGTATGATTCCTATTTCATGAATCTCTGTTGACTTTGTCAATGCCCATTAATTTCATTCCAATACTTTCTCTAAACTGTTTAGTTGATAATTTAATTCTATTCCCTTATTCTCACCAGACTAAAGTTCCCTCGTATTGCTAGGAAGTTTTCTTTTTTGTTTTGCTTTCTTCTGTGAAGGCATAACTGAAGTATTTGACCCATGGTTCTGCTATTACCGGGCCCTCAATTATCTGGGATCAAACTGTAGGAAAGCTGCACATTTTCCCCCCTAATTTTGCCATTGACATATTTTCAGAAAATATTACAAGTTCTGCGTAAAAACTTTGTTAAGATATTCTTCAGAATCCTATCAATTCCTATTTTAAGGTACTCAGTGATTGGCCTTCCACAGCCATACAATCACAGAAGCAAAGACTCTGTGCTATCAGAAATACAACACGGTCTACATTAGACCCACTTCGCGACACAATATCCGTAGCCTTGAATCTTAAGGCATTTCAAGTGCACTACCATGTATTTTCTAATGGTTTTGAGATTACCATGACAACGCGCCTCTCAAGAAAAACATTTCAGACCCCAACACACTCTGGGTGAAAAGCAATCCTCACTAAACTCCAAACCCTTCACTTTAAAAGTGTGGCCCTTTGACTAAAAGGAACAATTGCTGTCCATCCACACTGCCCATTCTCCTCATAATCCTATCCTTCAGAATCACGTCCCCCTCAGCCTCCTCTTCTCCAAACTAAACAACCCAAACTTATCCAGCCTCCCTCCATAGCTGATGTGCTCAATCCCAGGGAACATCCTGGTCAATCTTCTTTGCACCACGCCCCCCCCCACCCCACCCAGTGCAATCACATCCTTCCTGTACTGTGATTCCCAGAACTACACACAGTATTCCACCTTGGCATCACCAAAGTTGCCCATAGCTCTTATAATCTGTGCCTCAATGAATCAAGGTTATGTTTACAGTCCCCTATGGTTTTCCAAATTGTGTATTAGCTGCAAATGTGTTGCTGGTCAAAGCACAGCAGGTTAGGCAGCATCTCAGGAATAGAGAATTCGACGTTTCGAGCATAAGCCCTTCATCAGGAATTGTGTATTAACCTGTACATCACATTCAGGGATGTGTGGAGAAGCATCCTCTGACGTTCCTAGTGTGCTACCATTCATTGAGTCCTCCCCTGTCTGGTTCCTTCTTCCAAAGTGTATCACCTCATATTTATCAGGGTTATATTCCATCTGCCATTGACCTTCCCAGCTGACCATTCCATCTGTATCTTCCTGTAACTTAAGGCCTTCCTCCTCACTGCCAACTAACCAGCCAATCTGCGTATCAAACACAAACTTACTTATCACACTCGCCACCTCTCGTCCATATTCACAGCTACATCATTTACGAGTACCACAAATATTAAAGTGGAAAATCACACAACATCGGGTTAGAATCCAACAGGTTTGTTCAGAGGCACTAGTTTTCGAAGCGCTATTTCTTCATCAGGTGATTGTGCGCTTTGATGAAGAAGCAGCACTTCGAAAGCTAGTGCCGCCGAATAAACCTGTTGGACTATAATCTGTTGTTATGCGATTTTTAGCATTGTCCACCCAGTCCAACACCAGCACATCAGAATCACAAATAATAAGGGACACAGCACTGATCCCTGTAGTGCACCATTGGACACTGGCCTCCAGTCACACAAGGAGTCAACCACCACCTTGTGTCTCCTACCACTAAACTTCATTTGGATGCAATTTGGCAAGTCACTAATGAGTCCGACCTGTTCCCTGGTTATTCTGATGCCGCTGTACACACTTGTAGAATATATGGAAATTCTCCCTAATCTTGCCCTGGCTGCAGGTTTCCATGCCCCTCTGTTAATTAGTCCCCTACGCCTGCAGTATTTCCTCCTTATTGCAGTCTTAAACGGTCTGTCCTTTATCCTGCCATTATTTCCCTTGATTGTGTATTAGGCAGCTGGAGAAACATCCTGTTAATTTCCAACTTGTCACATGTTTTGTTAATTTTGTACATTTCACAGTGACCTATCTCTCATTCTTTGAAACTGTAGAGAACACAGGCCGCGTTTCCTCATCACGCAATCTCGCCAACTGAGGGATTAATCCGGAGAATGTCCACTGAACTTCCTCTGTGGTCAGTATATTCTTTCGCAGATTTGGTGACTTTACATCTATATTCTGACTCCCTGAAAGGAAGGCAATCCAAACTTTAACTTACCACTTGCATATATTCCTCCAAACGCCCTTCACATTCATTGCATTTACAAACCCATTGAGTGCGTTCTTATAGAAAGCCTTCTGATAATCTAAAATATGCCAATGTACTGGTTACCCATTATCTATGCTGTAAGAATCAACTTCAAACAATTCCAAGGCTTGTCAAGCATGATTTCCCTTTCAGACATGCATATTGATTATCTCCAATGTTGCTGTTAATTTCTAAATAACGAATATCACATCCTATATAATAGACTCCAACAGTTTCCCCACAAATATCAAGTTAATTGGTCTGCAGTTCTCTACACTATCTCTTCTTCCCTTTGTAGATGCTTGGATCACTACCGTTCATCTATAGTGCTTGGATCCAGACTATGCAGAATGCACTTCGTAATAGAACACAGTCATTGACAGTGCAACTAATACTTCTATTAGTGGTTTATTTCTGAAGATTTTGGTATGAAGTACATCTGGTTTGTCAAGTTAGCAAAGCTCATTCCAGCTGTATGTTCAAGTAGAGCCTTGTTACTGATAGAAATTGACTTTATGTCTTTCGATCCACAAGTCCTATATGATGACGTCGGATTTCTGGGTGATTTTCTGGATCTTCCTCCATGAAGACAGATGCAAGTTAACTGGTTATTTCCTTGACCAGTTCCCTGTTATCCATAATAAGCTCGTCTCTCCTGATTGCAGATTTCCATATTTGACTATGCTTTTCTCTTTCCTTTGAAATATAGAACATAGATTTATGCAGTCTTTGTGTTCCTGTTTGTTTGCATGCATGTTCGCTTTTTGATTTCCTTACCCGTTTCATGGCCCTCCTTTACTGGATCGTAAATTTCTGAGAATTCTCAGGATTCCACAATGTGTGGAATTCTTCTGAAGTCACTTCCTGTGATTAATATATTCTTTAATTTATAATGCTAATCATTGTTAACTCACTTTCTCACTCGTGGGTGTTTTACCTGAAATAAATAGACGTGTTTTTCAGACTTTGTTGTATTTCTATAAATCTCCTGGCCCTGATCATATACATTCAGGAACACTGCAGGAGGACAGGGAAGAAATAGCGGGGGCGCTGGTTGGTACATTTGCATCATCGATAGCCAATGGATGAGGTCCTGGAGGACTGGAGGGTAGTAAATGCTGTGCCGTTATTCACGAAGGGCTAAACAAAAAACGGGGAACTATCGACCAATAAACCTAAAATCTGTGGCAGGTAAGTTATGTGACTAGATTCTGAGGGAGAAGATATGCATGCATTTGGAAAGACAGGGCCTTGTGAATGGGGGATTATGGCTCACAAATTTGTTAGACTGCTTTGATGAAGTGACCAGTAACTTTGTCAAGGGCATGGCTGTATATATAGATTTCAGTAAGGCCTTCAATAAGGTTCCACATGGTACGCTGCTCTGGAAGGTTAGATCACATGGAATTGAGGGAGAGTTGGCAAATTAGGTCCAAAATTAGCTTGATGATAGGAAGAAGAGGGTAATCGTGGAAGGATGCTTGTCGGACTGGAGGCCTGTGATGAGTGGAATGCCACAGGGGTCGGTGCTGAGACCATATATTCATATATTACACATATCTGTGATTTAGATGAGAATGTACAGGCATGATTTGTAAGTTTCAAGGTGACACTAAAATAGGTGGAATCGTGGACAGTGAGGAAGGTTATCAGAAATTTCAGAAATTACAGCAGTACCTTGATCAGGTGGGGAATTGGGCCGAGAAATGGCAAATTGAGTTTAATTCAGGTAAGTGTAAGTTCTTGCATTTTAGAAAGTCAAATCAAGGCAGGAGTTTCATGGTGAATGGCAGGGCCCTAATGAGTGCAGTGGAACAGAGTGATCCTGGAATTCAGGTGCACAGTTCTCTGTAAGTGGAGTCCCAGGTAGACAAGGCACTGAAAAAGGCTTTTGACTCACTGGCCTTCATCAGTTAGAGCACTGAATATCGAAATTAGGGAGTTATTTTGTAGTTATACAAGATGTTGGCGAGTCCATGCTTGTAGCGTCATGTTCAGTTTTGTTCACGTTGCTCTAGGGAGGATGTTATTTAACTAGAAAGAGTGCAGAAGAAATTTACAAGCATGTTGCCAAGACTCAATGGTTTGAGTTATAGTGAGAGGTTGAACAAGCTAGGAGTTTTTACTTTAGAAGTATGAGGCTGAAGGGGATCTGATAGTAGTGTAAAATATTATGGGAGGCAGTGATAGAGTGAATGCACTCAGTCTTTTTCCCCCCAGGATTGGGCAATCACAGACTAGTGGGCATCAAGTTAAGGTCAGAGGGGAAAGAGTAAAAGGGAACCTGAGGGGCAATTTCTTTTATACACAGGGTGGTATGCATATGGGATGAGCTGCCAGCAGAAGTGGTTAAGGCGGGTACATTCACAACATTTAAAATGCATTTGGACAAATTAACAGGTAGGAAAGGATTAGAAGGATACAGGGAAATGGCAGGGAAATGGGGTTAGTGTGAATGGACATTTTGTTCGGAATGGACCAGTTTGGGGCGAATGGCCTGTTCCGTGCTGTAAGACCATATGGGTCTAACAACCATTGTTCTCCGACTGAATGTAATATTGTACTTACCCAGTTCACTGGAGTGAACTTGACACTCTAGCTTCTGGGCTTCCATGATGTTTGACCAGAATGTTCAAACATTCCATATTGAATGCAGACGCCGTGTAAAATGCAAATATTAATGTCACTATTCTTCCAAAGCTGCTTCAGAGCAAGGTCAGTAATTAGTCCTTCCGACCACACAATAAACAATAGGAGTAGGCCATTCTGCCCTTCGAGCCTGCACCGCCATTCAATATGATCATGGCTGATCATCCTTAATCAGTATCACAACACCAAATCCGAAATAATCTGCTCTCTAGTTTGGTTCACAACATACTCTTCAACCTACCTGATATACACTTACGGAATTTATTTTTCACAAGATTAGCAGTCACTTAGTTAACTCAGTTTCGATCCAACTTGACACCATCCATTATTACTGCAGTTAGGAGTCAACAGAGTTGGGTCTGGAGTGACGTGCAGGCCAGACAAGGAAAGAACAACGGTTTCCTTCCCTAAAGGACATCAGTGAACCAGATGAGTTCTTCCAACAATCAACAATGGATTCCTGATCATCATAAACCCTCGATTCCAGATATTTATTAAATTCAAATTCCTCAATCTGCCATGCAGGATTTGAATCCCTGAACCCAGAACATTACCTGGGTCTCTGGGTTAAGAGCCCAGCAATAATATCAGTATGTCATAGCTTCCCTTTGCATATAGTTGCATATATAATTTCGAGAGCATATGATGCAAACCATTTGCGTGACAGTTTTGGTTCAGATATATAACACAACAGGTTTCTTTCTCCTTGCTAATTGTAAGACCAAACCAAACTGATTCTGTGGAATCTGCAGGACAGAACCTGTGTCGTTATTGGTGATAGACTTGGATAAGACATTCGGGGAGGCTCACCTCCATGCTGAGGTGATCTGAATATATGTCCAGAAATACAGGACAAGCATCAATATCCACCCCGCTCTGTCAGGATAAGTGTCATAGTATATTCTCACTGTTCCCTCACACTCACTCTATGTCTCTTACAGCACCTACCCTCAACCAAGGTTCACACTCTATCTCCAAATAAGGCTCAAGCACGACCACTCTCACTGTTGAATTCAGCACCTTCCTTCCCCCACATTTTCTGTCCCTGACGCAATAGCCCCACACACTAATAACACTACATGGATACAACACTATGGACAGACTCCCTCCGGCCACCTCACCATGTCACACTTCACCTAGCCTAGCACGAACAGCAGGACCATCCACTCCTACCCTCATTCATTCCCTCCCTTTCTCCCATTCCAGGAGAAACAGCCTGGAATAGGACAGAAAGGACAAAGCTGGGTGGTGGAGTGCCTGATATCCGTTCCCTCATCCCCCTACTCTGATATGTGGGGAAGATCCTGGAGAGAGCTGGAGAGGACCGGGAGGCCTTGTGTGGAGATTCTGAAACATCCACGTACCACCAACTGAATAAGGAGTAATATTCAGTAAAGAGCAATTCTCAATTCAAACCTACTGTCAGTTCCAACCTCATCTCTCTCACTCACAGAAGAACAGACATCCCATTGCACAAAGATACAGACATTGAAATGCACAGATGTATTGGTAAATAACCCAATATACTAACATACACAATGCATACAAGGAGATAAGCATACACACACTTAGAAGCACACAAATACATTAAGAGTCACACACAAATAGACACAAACACAGATAGAAGCACACAGGCTGATACAAAGACAGACAGACATAGTCACACAAATACACAGATAACAAGCACATGGACACACACACACACACACACACACACACATAAATACACATTAAGACACAGACACAGACACGAGTGCCATTCAGACACAAATAAATAAGTTTTGATTTATAAGGAGATCAAGGATTCTAGGGAGAAGGTAGGAGAATGATGCTGAGGAACATATTGGAAATGACTGAATGGCATATCAGACTCGATAGTCTAATGGTCTAATTCTGCTCCTTTTTTAATGCCCGTGTATTGTTATGCTATCAGGTATTTTCTTCCTGAGACAGCAGCAGCAGCATATTAATTGGAAACAGTCAGGGGTAATGTGGGAAAAGATTGGAGGGCAGAATGGTTAATGGATGTTCCTAGTTATTGTACCACTTTATCCGAAATGGGGCAGTGATTTGATATGAGGTTAACACAGTTTTAAAAAAATGTGTCCCACAATGGAAGAAGGATGCCCCTTTCCCTTTACTGTTGTGCTGTCTGTGGTGTCCTCATCCTCAGGGAGCAGTGAAGACTCGGTTAATGAAGATATTTTAGTTTGAGCTTGACTGATCATTGCTGGACAGCAGAGTCAATGTTTATTGGGAACAGACAGGAGACAGATGGTCAGACACACTCCGATCAGCCGTGAGCATTCTGAATGGTGTCATCAAATGGCCAACTGCTTCCCCTTCCAATGTGTTGTTCAGTCAATCCACCCTCCAGGTTGTTACAGGAATATACTGCTGCCTCTATCCCATGTGTCGTTCCCTCAATCCACCCCTCGACACAGTTACAGAGATATACTGCTGTCCCTACCCCATGTGTTGTTACCTCAATCCACCTCTCAATGCGATTACAGGGTAGAGGAACATTCCATTCAGCCAGACTGGATCATTACAATGAAACGGGAGGAGACCATTCTGCCCCTCCAAAGAATTACACAGGAATATAGGATGAAGTAATCCAGCTCGTTGAGTACATTACACAGCCCCAGACGAGGCCATTCAAACCGCCTGAAGTGCTGCACAGGAACAGGAATGCTGTCACTAACAGGAGATAGACAGTAGAGATATATGATTTTTTAAACAAAGCTGTCACTAGTTTTGACTCAGAGATCACTGTAGGGTCATCAATGATCAAGAATCTATGTAAAATATCTGGATGAAGGGACTGATTGGATCAAAGCTGAATTACCTTGTACACCAAAATTATCATTCAATATATCTTCCAACGGAGGTAGCGAATCTGCATTATGATGTAGACAGGGAAGGTTAGTGAGCATACCCTCAGCAGCAATAATATAATATGAGTTGTCTATTGCAGTCGGGAACAATTTAAATGGAGAGAGATTGGAGAACTCTGTGATACAGATGTCTTTCATATTCTTGGTACATGAATCATATAAAGTCTGTCTGCAGATGCATCAAATGATTTGGAAGGTAAGTGGAATGATGCTGTTTGTGGCAACGGGTATTGGGTTTAATCAGGAATGTTTTACTGCATCTGTACAGGGCATTTTTGAGACCACATCTGATACACTGGGTGCAGTTTTGATCCTCTAAACTAAAAAAAAGATACAATTCCTTTCAACGTTGTTCAAAGATGTTTCCCTTTACTCATTCCTGAAATGTTGGCCTTTTGCTATCGGGGATTATCTGTTTAGATCTTAGATAAGAAATCTTATTGAACCACGATTTTCAGAGACGTCTTTCAGCTGGATACATATTTTCTCTCGTTAAGAAGACGAAAGCTAGATAATATTTTTTTGAATGAGATTCAGTGGTATTAACACAAATATTATGAAGCTATCAACCGATTTAACAAAACAAAATTACGCAGATGCATACAAGCATCTAAACAAATCATAATACGGGGACATTATTCTCTTTTGCTAATGAAAGGCACTGTGCACAACAACAGCAATGATGCTGCATACAACATACAATCTATTATCATTCATTCCAGAGAATGTACATGTAGAGTGTACATTGTCCAGTTTGGTTTTCAGTTGACATTCTTGTATTTTTACGCACGGAGACGGGGAAAAATATTTGCTTCAGAAGCAGCAGCCAATTGGTTTCTCTCTCTTACTTTGTTCTACCTGAAAACAAGGGATCAGAGCAGAAAAATTCTGAGTCATCTTTTCCACTCGTGGAGGATTCCTGATGAGGAATCATAGGAATCTCTGTACAGCTCGAAGAAAAGGGAATTCAGCCAAATCCAACTGTTCCGGGAAGAAATCCGCATTCCCAGACATTTGTGTGAGCAGAATAAGTTCAAAGTCAGAAAAAAACATTTGGGACACGCTATCATTTTACCATTTGTTCACAG
The DNA here is from genome assembly GCF_020745735.1 of Hemiscyllium ocellatum. Taxonomy (NCBI): domain Eukaryota; kingdom Metazoa; phylum Chordata; class Chondrichthyes; order Orectolobiformes; family Hemiscylliidae; genus Hemiscyllium; species Hemiscyllium ocellatum. Next base: position 101,235 of record NW_026869062.1, read on the forward strand.
TTGAACTTACTGTGTCTGAGATTTTTGTAGAAATTTACCCAGTCCGATACTGATATCATTGGACACAACACTCAACTGGTGACATTTAAAATTTGCTTTCACCAATAGAGGAGTGGGAAAAGACATGAGTGATCCTCCAACATTGGTCAGAACACGAACAAGAGATTCTCAAAGTGTTGTGAAGGTGAGAATTCCTTCCCCAGAAGTTTGTGATGCCTGGATATTTCCATTTGATCAAAATTGTCTATGTAAGACATTTGAAAGGCAAATGAATGTAGGAAAATGGTACATGGTAGAGCCGTGACAAAGTGTCTGGTGACTCACTCTTGCTCCACAGTCCCGTGTTACCATGGCGCATTCAGCCTCTCACAGATCTTGCAAGATGCAGATGGGGCCACTTGCTCCAAATACTTGGTCCACACTAACATAAGATCTCAAACAATCCTCACAACTGTCTCAGACAGATTGTTACGGATTGGAAAATGTTACTTGGAAATCCAGGCTGGTTTTCAAAGACGCCTCTGTTCTCTTTACAGAGTGCCCCCTCTCCATGCAACTTGTGCTTCATTTGTTGGTCTTGGTCTAGAACATGATTCATTATGAATAAAGCTCAATTTCTCACTCAGAGATGACTCAAAAGTGCTTTGCTCTCTCTGATTACAACATGCAATAAAAGTACATCCAGGAAAATTACAGCTGTTTACTTTGAAATTACAGAAAATGAAAACGTAAGGACCAGGAATAGATAATTCGGACAGTCAAGACATTGTATACGATCATGGCTGATCTACTGTTGGCATTAACTCCTCCTTGACAGGGGACGAAATGTCTGCAACCCAAATTCCCAGCTGAACAGAACCATAACAACGAGCACCCGAGCTACAAATCTTCTCACAAACTTTGAACTCCTCCTTATGCCCATTTCTTCACACTCCTCAGCTCTCTGACAGATCAAAGATCCATGTATCACCTCTTTAAATCCTTACTCTCTAGTCCAGATAATTCCTGACATTGATTTCCATCTGTGAGAGGAAAACACTCTCTACACATACACCGTCACCTATTGATATGAACAAGAGGTGAACACAGGGGCTCAGGAATGAGTGAATGACCTTGATATCAAGGCAGTAATCGACTGAGGATGTCATCGGGACCACCTACTTTTTTGAGCTCAATGTGAGTCAGGTCGAACCTCCCTACTGGTTGGGGTCTTTCAGAGCACAAAGGAAGATGTTTGTGGTCGGTGTCCTCTCAGTCCCGGGACATCTCTTCAGGAGATCCTCAGATTAACTTCCTCAGCACAAACATCTTCATCTCCTTCATCAATGTCTATGTGCCCCCATTCCGGCGCCCCACATCTATCCCAAGATCAGAAGCAGGGTGATCACTGAAGATCACACAATATTCAGAACAATTTGTCCCCTCTCAGCTGCTGAACCGGTCTGTGTCTATATTCAGCAAGACCCAAACAACATTCAGGTTAGTGCTGTTAAAGTGTCGGTAACATTCATGTGACAGCACGGCCAGACACTGCACATTTCCACAGTTGAAAGAGGAGCTCATTCAACATCTCCAGCTGGTTACATGGATATGTGGAAACCATTCAGCTCATCGAAATGACTGAACAAGAAGAGGGACAGCCCATTCAATCTTCCTGTCTGTTCCACAGGAAGAGGAGGCGTCTGGGCAGTACATTGCGCTATTAAACAGGAACAGGCAGGGTCCAGCAAGACCCCTAAACCTGTTCTATAGAACCAGGAGGAGACCATTCACCCCTCGAGACACTTACATAGGAATAGGAGGGTGTCACTGATGCTCCATCCTGGAAAACGAATGGTGCAGAGAATGTACTCATAGACTGCTCACAATGTTCCTCGTGGCTCCATTGCCTGTGGAATAAATGATACTTTAACGTGTTTTGCCGGCAGTGAGGAAGGAAGCCAAATGTTTTGTGCCAAACCTCGAGGAGGCATCTCCCATCTCCAAGAAGACAGACCCATGTTTTCCGTGGGGGGTCAGAAGCTGGTGGGAATAGTTAACTGTTTTAGAGTGAAGGTATTGTGGCTCCTGTCGGGATGGTGGATAACGTGAAGTTCTATGTATGATTACACACCAAATGCACTGTATTAATGTTGGAAGAGTTCAGTTAAAGAATGGCCCTCTCTCTCAATCGAAATGGTGAGTGGCGTGGAGTGAGAGGAACGTTTTCAGAGTCTTTTAAGCCATCGAGAATCATGTAAACCAAGTTAAAAAAATACGGAATTTATCACGGTATTAGTTCTGTTTGGAATATAATGAGTGACTGCCCATCACCTTAAGGTTCATTACAATCATCTCTCATTCTTCAAAGCGCTACAGATTAATCCTTACGCACAGGCGATGGTACAATCATCCCAACAATGAGTCTGGTGAAACTCCTTTACACTCTTTCTGCCAAGAGGATTATTCTTTATAAAGGAGAGAAAATCTGTGCACAATACGCCAAATACTATCTCAACAACACTCTAGGGTTGATCACAATAATTCTGTTCCCTCACTTAGCTGTCTCAACTTTTTTTCCTGTCGTCTGAAAAGCAACTCCTTCTCACTACACTGCGAATGATGTGGAATTTTGAAGTTTATTACATCTTTGCATCAGTCATCACCAGAGGTGTCGATGGAGATGTATATCACGTTCAGAGGGAGACTCAATCGGAAAGAATTTACTTGAAACAGGGAATGGTCACCTACCTGAATGGAAATTACTTGCAAGAACATGGAAATCAGGCAGAGGAAAGGAGTTATCTTTCCTGTTGTTCTGCTCTCACGGGATGTGTGCGGCCGTGGTCAGGCCAGCATGTTATGCTGATCTTGAACTGCGTGGCTGATTCAGCTGTTGCACAGGATAATAAAGAGTAAACCACATTATAGTGGGTTTGCAGTCACACAGAGACCTGACCATGGAAGGATAACCCATTGCCTTCTCTGCAGGACATGAGGAAAACAGATAGGCTTTTGTTTATAACAAGTGGTGATGATTTCATTTGCATTCCATCAACTTCCTTCATGAGACACCAAAAGATTATTATTCTGTGCCGCTTGATGATGAGTCAATGACTTGACCACCATGCACTGTCTGTCCATCGACAGATTCTGTGGAGAGGACAAAGTAACAATCTCAAGTGTAAATATGTTGTGCTGTAAGCAGAGTTAGAAGGTATTTGAAATGGTTATATCTGAATTTACCAAAGGCACAAATGATGAATGATTCAGCAGTTGCATTGAGGCTGAGAAGGTGACTTAAATATCCTGATAGTGGTCCTGGGTAGGATTGGTGAGTGGGGACAATATGTAGAAATGTAAATATTAATGGAGAAAAAAGATAATGGAGTTTAGGAACAGTCTGATTTCTCCTCGCGTATTGTTGAGTAAGTTGTGAATAGTAATTTGCTAGCTATAATCAGTAAGGAATAAAATTTTTGACTATATCTGAAAATGATGACTTCCAAATTTTAAAATTTGAATATGAACAGCAATTCAGTTAAACTCAGCTTAATGGACAGATGGAATGACTTACGAGGAACACCAACTATAGCGAGGATGGGATAGTAACCACCTTGAATAATCCAAAGGATATCTTGTATCCGTGATGCTAATGATATCCAAGGCTGAGAAAGGAAGTAAAGACCCAAGTATAAACTCCTGTCTGTTGTAATATTCCAGTCTAAGGTTCTCACATTCTGATCCATTAATTGAAAGTCCCAGTCTAATGTTCTCAGATTCTGATCTCTCCTCCTCCGTCTCTCGAGCGACTGATCCCTGTTAGTCCAGTCGTTGATGCTCCCGCCCATACTGGAATAACACATTGAACCGAGTCCTTAATTAATAGAAGAGGCAAACTCTCCAGTGACACATCTCAGATCCACAGAGACTGACATCAATCACAGTCACTGAACAAATAGCTCCAGCCAACGCCTTTCAATTCAATATTGTTTTATTCAAATTGAAAACAATGATTCAAACTGTCATTTTCTGGATGGGCTATGTAAGGGTGGTAGATCTTGAGGCTGGTAGATCAATTGAGTGTAACCATTCAATCTGCCTTGGATGCAGGTGAAATGCCGTAAGTTTATCAGAACTTAAACGTGCTTCTCTGTTTATAAATGGAAACATACATCCTGGAACTACTGACCAAGCATTATAAATTCAATAAAACATTGAGACAATTTTCATAGTTCATGATCTGAGGGGAATGTGTGTCTGAGAAACGTGAGGTTATAACAGAAGAATGGCATGAAACTTTTAACAGAGAATTGAACGTGACAAATGCAATTCAGATTGTTATTCCAGTTTCGGAGAGAGGCAGATGAGGCCTGTGCTATTGATGTTATTGAAGTTCGTGAACTGTGATGAAGTGTCATTTACTGGACTTCAATGACAGTGTGATTATGGCATTGTGGAGGAGACACACCATAAAGAAATGTGGGGGACATGGCAGTTCAGACATGAGGGAGGGACAATAATATTTCCCAGTCATCAGTATTGGAATGTTACCCTTTATAACTTAAATGCAGAACAGATTCAAGGATACATTTAAAGTGAGGAATGAAGAATAAAATCTGTTTATTGAAAACAAAATACAGCACAAAATAATTTTCTGTCCATACAAAACTATGGAAAGTACAAAGAGATAAGATACACTTATGATATTGAGCGACATAAATTGAAGTGTGTATTACAAAACCACGGAAGTGGTGTCCAATCTTTCTCGATCATTATTTGGCCCACAGCTGAGATGCTGATTTCCCCTCTGTCAGTGATCCACCTCATTGAGATTCTCTGGCGCAGTATCTCATTACTGAGGGGATTCTCAGTTCCTGCTGCTGTTCACACAGTCTATTTAAATTAAATCACCTTCTAACTGCAAAAACAAAAATCGCTTGGCCTTTTGGACTCTGTTTAACTGTCAGCAACTCAGCTCTGTGATATTACTGAAGATAAACGCTCTGGGACCACAGTCAGTATTCGCACAGTGCTCACAGGGTATGGCACTAGATAAAGGCCTTGCAATCTGTGAGAATTTCTAAATAAAACTTCCATTTTCTGTCTGTTCCTGTCTATCTCTCCTCATGCTGTCTTCTGATCTATCCAACTCACCCTCGTTTAACATCCCTCCAATCACTCCCTGTTTCCAAATTGTACAGCCTGATGTTCGACTGGGACAAAACAACTATTATAGGTCAAGCCAAATAGAGAACAGCCAGGGAGTTCTTAGAGGCATGACACTCATCAACAGATTCTATTATCAAACACATCGACCTGAACCCAATATACCGGCCACTTCAGCGGACAGCTGGAACTGACAACCGGAAGTGGCAGAGACAAACCACTACAGATGCTGTAGGAAATATCACAGACCCGCTTCACAGGAGGTTCCCAAGCCCTAGACCGGGGACTAAACGTTTGCAACACAAATTCCCATTTCGGCGAACAGAAACACAACAACGAGCACCCGAGCTACAAAGCTTTTCACAAATGTTGTGGCCATTTTGGAGAAACTGATACAGCAGGGACAAGACTGATCGTTTGAGGGTCCGGGGTTTATATGCTTCATTAAGAACAAGGAAGGTACTAAAAATGGTGGGGAGGAGGTGGCATTGTTAATCAAATGCAATATTACGTTGGCAGAAAGGATGTTTGATAAGAACTCGTCTACTGAGTTAGTATGCGAAGAGGTTAGAAACAAAAACGGAGAGGTCACCCTGTTGACAGTTCTCTATAGCCCTCTGAAAAGTTCCAGAGATTTAGACTAAGGATTACAAAGATGATGCTGGATAGGAGCGAATATAACAGAGTATTTGTTACGGAAGATTTTACCTTTCCAAATATTGATTGGAAACGCTTCAGTTCAATTACTTTACATGGGTCAGTTTTTGGCCAATGTGTGCAGAATGTTTCCTGACGCGTTATGTACATAGGCCAACAAGGTACAAGGCCAAATTGGATTTGCTACTGGGTGATGAACCAGATCAGGTGTTAGATTTGGAGGTAGGTGAACACTTGGCTGATAGTGGCCACAATTCAGTTATGTTTATCTTAGCGATGGTAAGGGACAGGTCTATACCCCAGGGCAACTGTTATAGCTGGGAGAAAGCCAATTATGATGCGATTAGGAAAGGTTTTAGGATACATAGCATGAGGAAGGAAACTGCAGGAGATGGCCACAATTGAAATGTGGAGCTTTTTCAAACAACAGCTACTGTGTGTCCTTGATAAGTTTATACCTGTCAGGAAAGGAGGAAGTGGTCGAGTGAGGCTGCTGTGGTTTACTGAAGAAGTTGAATCTCTTGTCAAGAGGAAGAAGGAGGCATATGTAAAGATGAAACGTGAGGCTCAGTTCGGATGCTTGAGAGTTACAAGTTAGCCGGGAAGGACTTAAGGAAAGAGCTAAGAATAGCCAAGAGAGAGCATGAGAAGTCTTTGGCAAGTAAGATCCAGGAAAACCCTCAAGCTTTGTATCAGTATGTCACGAATAAAATAATGACAAATTAAGATTAGGGTCAATCAAGGTTACTAGTGTGAAGTTGTGTGTGTAGTCCAAGGAGATAGGACAGGCACTAAATAAATACTTGTATCAGTATTCACAATGGAAAGGCAATGCTGTTGAGGCCGATATGGAGTAAAGGCTATTACACTAGATGGGAATGAATTTCGTAAGGTGGAGATGTTAGCAATTCTAAAGAGTGTAAAAATAGATAAGTCCCCTTGGCCAGATGGGATTAATTCTAGGATCCTCTGAGAAGTTAGGGAGGAGGTTACACAACCATTGGTTCGAATCTTTACATCGCCATTGTCTACAGGAATAGTGCCAGAAGACTGGACGATAGCAAATGTTGTCCCTTTGTTCAAGAAATTGAGATGAGACAACCCTGGTAGTTATATACCAGGCTTACTTTGGTTATGGGTAAATTGCTGGAAAGGATTATAAGAGATAGGATTTATTATCATCTAGAAAGGAATCATTTGATTAGGGATAGTCAACAAGGTTTTGTGAAGGCTATGTCATGCTTCACAAATCTTACTGAGTTCATTGAGAAGTTGACCAACCAGGTAGATGAGGGTAAAATGAGGTATAAGGATTTCAGTCAAAAATTTGATAAGTCCCCCATGTAAGGCTATTGCAGAAAATATGGAGAGTGTGGTGTTGGAAAATCAGAACAGATAAGGCAGCGTCCAAGGAGTAGGAGAGTCGATGTTTCATTTGTAAACCCTTCATCAGGAATCAGTGTTCTGATCTCCAGCATCTGCAATCTTCACGTTCTCCTCGGATCCTGCCTGACCTGCTGTGCTTTTCCAGCACCACACTTTCGACTCTGATTTCAAACATCTGTCGTCCTTACTTTCTCCCAGAAAATAGAGAGACGTGGAATTGAGGGTGATTTAGTGGTTTGGATCAGAAATTGGCTAGCTGAAAGAAGACAGAGGATGGTAGTTGATAGCGAATGTTCATCCTCGAGTTCAGTAGCTAGAGGTACACTGTAAAAATCTGTTTTGGGGCGACTGTTGTTTGTCGTTTTGAAAATGACCTCAATGAGGGAATGGAAGGATGAGTTAGTAAATTTACGTTTCGCATTAAGGTCGGTGGAGCTGTGGGCAGTGTTGAAGGATGTTGCAGCTACTGAGCTGTAATCTTCTATGTTCATGCTCCTACAATGGGCTGAATAGCTTCCTTCTGCGAAGTACCAATTCTGAGGTACTCTGACCCACAATAAAAGCTGTGGGTGCCCGGAGTGACAAGCTTGTCCAGTTAAGGATACACACTGCACAAACATCCATCATCTCTTCCTGTTCTCTGATATGCAGCGGCCTCAAAATATCCGCCCAAACAAAATAGATTAATTCCAATTCAAGCAGTCAGGAGGACATTCACCAGAGGGGTTTGCCATCAGCGGATTTAATTAATAACAAGATTTCAGAACAACACAAAAAGAAAATAATATCACAGCCCATAATAATTGGCAGCAGAGTAAAACCTACAGTTGCAAATAGTTCCACGTTCAATATTATGTTCAGTTTTGATCACCTTGCTATAGGAAGGATGGTATTAAACTGGAACTTTACAAGGATGTTGCCAGGACTCAAGTGTCTGAGTCATAGAGAGAGGTTGGATAAGCTGGGACATTTCTCTTTCGAGTTGAAGCAGCCAGGGGGTGCACGAAGTGCTTCGAGAGGCTTGTCATGGCCCACATTAGTTCCAGTCTACCAGCCTGCCTCGATCCCCTACAGTGGAATGTGTCCATATCGGGTGTCATTTCCCTGGAACATCTGGACAACAAGGACACCCACGTCATATTCCTGATTATTGACTATAGGTTCTCCTTCAACACCATTATTCCCTTCAGACTGATTAAAAAACTCCCTGAGCTTAGTCTCAGCTCCGCCCTCTGAAATTGGATCCTCAGCTTTCTGACTCACAGGACGCAATCAGTGAAAATAGATAAGTGTGTATCTTCCATGATAACATTCAACACTGAAATCCCAAAGGATGTGTCGTCAGCCCCCTACTATACCCCTGTACACCCACAACTGTATTGCCAAAGTTTGAACGAATGCCATCTACATGTTCACTGATAACACCATCATAGTAGGACAGATACGTAATGATGGCAAGTCAAAATACAGAATGGAAATAGAGGACTTGCTGACGTGCTGCACTGAGACCAACCTCTCTTTCAACGGTGAGTACTAACGAACTGATCAATGACTTCAGAATGAAAGGAGGAGAACATGTCCCCATCTGCATCAATGGAACTGAAGTTGAAATAGTGGACAACATTAAGTTCCTCGGAGTGAAGATAACTGACATTCTGTCCTGGACTTCCCAGTTAGATGTGACAGTCGAGATGACACAACAACCCCTCTTCGTTCTCTAGTAGCTCAGGAAATTTGGCATGCTCACAAGGATCCTCACCAATTTCTACAAATGCACCACTGAGAGCAAACCATCCAGGTGTATAAATGGCCTGGTGTGGCAGAAGGTTGTGTGCACAGCCCATACCATGAAGGAAACCAACCTCCCGTCCATTGACTCCATTTACACGGCAACCAAAGACCCATCGCACTCTGGATCACCTGCAATCTCTTCCATCAGGCAGACAGTACAGAAGCTTAAACACTCAAACCAGCGGCTGATGACAGCATCTTCCCAACCATTATTAAACTGAGGAATGGAATCTCTGACTTCAAATAGTGCTGATCTTAATCACGTTGATCTTGCCTCTTACATGCCATTTGTGCTGTAGCGTGTATGCCTCAGTCTGTTTTAGTTTACCCTCTGAACTGTATGTCCTTGGTTATTGTAGGAGCGAGATTCCCCAGCTAGGGACAAAGACTCTGGAGGCAGACAGGGCACGGGCAGGGAGTGGACTTTAATTCAAGCAAAAACTTGAAGGGAGAATACCAAAGGATCTTCCTCAAATCTGGCTTTAACATAAGAAGACAATGGTTTCCCTAATCCTCAGCTCAGATCCGAAGAGGGTTGCTGCCCCCAGTTACCTCGAGCTGTGGGGTGGTGGGTACCTCCTGGTTTTCACCTGGTGAAGGGTGGCCTTTGGCAGTCACCTCGGAGGGTTCGTCGTTTCCTGTTTGGGAGGTTCTGCCCTCCTTTCTCCCCGCAGCTCTCTGTTTCTTATTCTGGTGATGACCCTCCTTGAGCCCATCTTTGATTAGCTTAGATTACTTACAGTGTGGAAACAAGGCCCTTCGTCCCAACAAGTCCACACCGACCCGCCCCCACACTTCCCCCAACATTTTACCCCTTCATCTAACACTAGAGGTAATTTAGCATGGCCAATTCACCGAAACCGGAGCACCCAAAGGAAACCCACGCAGACACGGGGAGAATGTGCAAACTACACACAGAACGTCGCTGGGAGGCAGCAGTGCTAACCACTGTGCCACCGTGCCGCCCATCTTCACCATCCGAAGAGCTGACTGTATCCTCACAGTGCAGCTGTCATTTCCCCCTTTGGTAGGAGGTTTTGGTGGCCTGGCACGTTTTTGCCCTCCTGTATTTTATATACGAATCCACTCCTCTGCCTCCATGGCTCTCTCCTCCTCCATTGCCTCCGTCTGTCCTGTAGATTCTGGGATCAGCTACTGTACCTGGCTGCTGGCCGTTCCGCTCCAGACTGTCCTTCCTTCCTGGTGCCACCAGACACCGTTCCCTTGCTGGTTTGTGGTGCCTTGTTTATCGTTTGCCGTGCACCTCTGGCCATCTGTGCGAAGGTGGCGGATGCTCGTCTTGGGTAGGTCTCCTCGCCACACAGATTATAGTTCTTGGCCTCTTTGCATTCCTTGGTCAGGTGACCCTCCTGTTTGCAGTTCCGACAGTGACCTTACAGTCAGCCGCAGTGTGGCCTGACCTCCCGCAGGTTTAGCACACTTTCGGCTGGGCTGCATATGTCAGGTACACTCTGCCCCCTCCGATGCAAAGCTGGAGGTTTGGTGGATGATGTTCCCATAGCATTGACCCTCAGGATTACCCTGACCTGCTGCTTGCTGGTCCAGATCCTGAAAGGGTCGACCACATCAGTGCTTTCTGCCTCAACGTGGACGTATCTTCTCAGGAAGGTGAGGACAGCAGCTGCTGGGACGTGGGGGCTGTACATATGAAACGTAACACCCCTGCTCTGTGCAGGACGCACACCCAACAGGATCGCTGGCAAGGTGGTGAATAGAGACTCCCCTTCCTTCTCCGTGAAGACATTCAGGAGCTGCTCGCAGTGCTTCACGCTCCTAAAGGTCACATCAAATTAGCGTTCCACAGGATGATTCTGCATGCAGCACACATCGGCTTTTTTATTTCAAAGGTATACTTTATTCATAAAATACGTTGATGGTCTGTACAGTTGGTCATGCCATACATACGTAAACATTTACATACAGAGATCAGAATTTATCATTTTTATATACAGGTCTATGTCCATATATTTAGCTGCGGCATCAACAGAGCCCAAATGACTGCGTGGGCCCCGTGTTCTTCTTAGACAGGCAGATGTTACACGGTGGTCTTTCCCCACCGTGCTTTGGCGGTAGCTGCCCCAAGCTTCAGTGCGTCCCTCAACACGTAGGCCTGGTCCTTGGAATGTGCCAGTCTGCAACACTCAGTCGGGGTCAACTCCTTCAGCTGGAAGATCAACAGGTTTCGGACCAGAGAGTTGATGATCTTCCACGCACAGTTGATGTTTGTCTGGGTGTGCATCCCGGAGAACAGATCGTAGAGCACAGAGTCCCATGTCACGGCGCTGTTCGGGACAAACACCACTACATTCCTCTCCAGGCATCTTCTGCGTAGGCATATTCCAGAAGGAGGTGTGTGACAGTCTCGCCCCTCCCCCCACCCCCGCAGCCGCTTCGAGGTCAGCGTGTGGTGCAGCTGAGTGTCTGGGCGTGCATAAAGGATCTCACAGGCAGAGCCCTTCTCATCACCAGCCAAGCCAGGTCTTGGTGCTTGTTGGAATGTTTGCCAAATGGCGTTGACAGTCTGCTCAGGGAATCGCTCAATAGGATCCCCCCTCTCCTTTTTCCGAAGGGTCTCAAGGACATTACGTGCTGACCACTTCCTGATGGACTTGTGGTCAAAGGTGATTTTCTTCATAAACTTCTCCATGAAGGTCAGGTGATACGGAACGGTCCAACTACTCAGAACGTTCCACGGCAGCGAAGCCAGGCTGATCCTTCGCAACACCGGGGACAGGTAGAACTTCAGTATGCAGTGACACTTGGTGTTTGTGTACCGGGGATCCCTGCACAGCTTGATGCAGCCAAACGCAAAGGTGGCCATCAGGGTGAGGGTGACATTAGGTGTATTTTTTCCCCCATTATCCAGATCTTTGTACAGCGGGTCCCTTCGGAACCGGTCCATCTTTGACCTCCATATAAATTGGAAGTGACTGCAGCTGCACAGGTTCTGGGAACAGGTCAGACCTGTGTCACATATAACAGCAATGACAGTGCCTCACACCTGATGACCAGGTTTTTTCCCGCGATGGAGAGCTGTCGTAGCTTCCATCTACCTAGTTTCTGCCTTACTTTGTTGATATGCTCCTCCCAAGATTTGGCACACGCCAAAGCCCCGCACACCCCACCCTGAACCAAATATCCAGCACCTTTAGGTGGTCGGCCCTGACAGTGAAGAGGATCGAGGATTAGTCGGCCCAGTTCCCGAAGAGCATGGCCTCGCTCTTGCCTCGGTTTACCTTGGCCCCCCAGGACCGTTCGAACTGGTCACATATGCACATGAATCTGCGCACGGACAGCGGATCCGAGCAGAAAACGGTGACGTCATCCATCTACAGGGAGGCCTTAACCTGCAGGCCCCTGTTGCCTGGAATAGTCACCCCTCTCAGGCTCACATCCTTCCTGATGGGCTCGGCAAATGCCTCTATGCAGCACACAAACAAGGCAGGAGAGAGAGGGCAGCCCTGCCTGACTCCAGATCTGACTGGGAAGCTCTCTGATTCCCACCCATTGATTGAGACTGCACTGACAATGTTGGTGTAGAGCAGTCTGATCCAATTGCAGATTGCCTCACCAAAGGACTTTTTGAAGAGAACATCTCTCACCTGTGTGATATCCTGTCAAAGGCTTTCTCCTGGTCCAGGCTGATCAGGCAGGTGTCCAATCCTATGTTCTGCACGATCGTATACCTGAGGAGTGCGAGACTCTCAGCAATCTTCCTACCCGGTACAGCACAGGTTTGGCCAGGGTGAATCACCGACCCCAGAGCAGACCTGACCCTGTTTGCAATTACCTTTGACAGAATTTCGTAATCCACATTCAACAATGAGATTGGTCTCCAATTTTTGAGTTCCTCCCTCTCCCCCTTCCGCTTGTAGATGAGGGTGATGATGCCTTTCCTCATGGATTCACTCATGGTACCTGCACTCAGCACAGGTCAGCTGCTCCAAACTCGCTGCCCTAAAACAAAATCATCTTCACGAACACCATCTGATCGACAGGTGTACAATCCTCCACCTTCTTCACAGTCACCCTGACTGTGTTGCGAATGCCCTGGCCTGGGCTGCGGGCGGCTGCTGAGGCCATAGCTCCTCGCTTGGTTGGTCCCTGAGTTGGCGTTAGGCAGAAGCCAGCATGAAGATCCACAAAGAGCAGGGCAGCAGAACCAAACAAACTTTCAATATCCAATCACGATCCAGCCATGATCTCGACGAGCTGTGATGATTCGCAACTCGACATCCGTCCTGATATGAACAGACCCTTGACCTTAGCCAAAAGAAACTCTATTAAAAATCTTGCTGAAAATCCAACTTCTGTTCCTCTATTGCTTTTCTGTAAATAATCTATCAGTCAGTTTCTCAAATATGTTTCCCATTTCACTAATGTTTGTTGTTTTTTTTCTATGCCCATTATTTTCAGTTCCAATAATTTCCCCAAATTAGTTTGTTTACTAATTTAATACTATATTCTTTACTCCTCAGTCTCAGGTTTTCTCCTATTGCTGGGAAGGCTTTGTTTATGCCTTTTTCTGTGAAGACAGAAGTGAAGTAGTTGTGTCATGTTTCTCTGTTCTCCATTCTCCATTCCATGCTTTCTGACTGTAAGGAAGCTGACACTTTGACTAAAAAGAACAGCTGTTGTATGTTCACCCTGTCCATGCCCCTTGTAATCTTAAACTTGAATTAATTACCCACTCAACTTTCTCTGCTCCAATGGAAACAACCCGAGTTTATCCAGCCCCTCTCCACAGCTCATATGTTCCATCCCAGGGAACAGCTCAGTGAATTTCCTCTGCACCTTATCCAATACAATCACATCATGAGCTCCCAGATCTGCACACAGTATTTAATTTGGCCTTACTAATGTGCTATATAACTCTTATAATCTTTGGGTCAACGATCAAAGACTACTGTCCTGCTTAACTCATCAACGATCACATCCAGTCACGTTCAAAGATGTGTGGAGAAGCACACACTGAGATTCCTGGTGTGCAGCCATCCATTGAATTCTCCACTGTTCTTCCAAAGTGCATTACCTCATATTTATCAGGGTTACATTCCATCTGCCATTGATTGTTATCATCTGACCAATCCACCAGTATCTTCCTGTAATATAAGGCCGTCCTCCTCACTCCCAACCAACTGGTCAATCTTTGTTTCCAACACAAACTTGCTAAACACACTCCCCCTACCCATGTCACATTCACATCACTTATGGTTACCACGAATAATAAGGGACACAGCACTGATATCTGCGGTACACCAGACACACAAACAGCCTTCTAACACGAAGTTGCATTTGGATTCAACTTGGCAAGTCACTAATAGGTCCTACCTTTTCCCTGGTTATTTTGTTCCAGATGACATACCTGTAGAATATCTGGGGATTCGCACCAATCTTGCTCTGCCAGCAGGTTTCCATGGCCCTGCATGCGTCAGTCCCCTCCGAGTGAAGAATTTCATCCTCATTGCGCTCTTAAATGCCCTGTCCATTATCCTGCCATTATGTTCCTTAAATGTAGAATAGACAGCCAGAGAAACATTCTGTTTATTTCCACCTTGTCACATGTTTCGTAGATATTCCAAATTTCATTGTGATCACCTCTTGTTCTTTGAAACTGGCGATGTTACAAGACAAGTCCCCCCATCAGAAAATCTTTTCCTCTGAGGGATTAATCTGAAGAATGTCCATTGCACGTCCTCTGTCTTATACTCTTTCTTATATTGGGTCACCAACACTGTGCACAATTGTCAAAGTATACACTCAACAACACTCTATGCAAACTGCTTAATGATGTCTCTACAGCTATATTCAGATTCCCTTAAACGAAGGCCAACCTAACTTTAACTATCGAATTACAGGTATTCCTCCAAATACTATTCACGTTAATTGCATTTACGAACTCACTGTGTGAGTTCTTACAGAAATACTTCTGAAAATCCAAATGCTCCACTTCCACTGGTTGTCCATTGCCTATCCTGCAAGAAACAACTTCAAACAATTCCGAAGTTTGTCAGGTATGATTTCTCTGTCAGAAATAAATAGTGATTCTCTGCAATGTTGCTATTCATTTCTGAATGCCCAATATCATCTTATATAGTAGATTCCAACTGTTTCCTTGTAGATATCTAATTAATTGGTTTGCAGTCATCTGCATTATCTCTTCTTGCCTGCGTCTATAGTTGGATCATATTTACTACCGTCCAGTTATCTACTTATAGCCTTTGCAGTATCTACATGAAAAGAAAACAGAGTCACCGAGAGTTCAATTAATGTGCTGTTTTATTTCTGACATTTTGAGATGAAGTATATCTGGCCCATCAGACTTTGCAATGATCAATCTAGCTTCACTTTTAAATACTACCTTGTTGCTGATACGCATTGACTTTATGTCTTTAGTTCCACAAGTCCCAATTGACCACCCGCTATACCTCAGAGTTTTGCTGGAGCTTTCTCCATGAATACAGATGTGAAGTAACTGGGTAACTTGTCTGCCCTTTTCCTTTTTTCCCCACAATAAATTCCCCTATACCTGACAAATTTCCACATTTGACCTTGCTTTTGTTTTCTTTAGTATATGGATCGTAGGTATAAGCAGTCTGTGTGTTTCCCGTTTGTTTGTATTCATGTTCTTTTTGATTTCCTTAACACTTTCTCCTTCCTTATTTTCGGAAAAGTAAATATCTCCGAATGTTCAGGTTTCCACAATATCTGGAATTCTCCTGAACCTACTTTCTATGATTTAACGCAATCTTTAATTTCTTACATTAACCATCATTGAGTCATCTTCGCTTTGTTTGGTGTTTGTAACTTAGTGATATGTACGTATTTTTCAGACATTGCAGTATTTCTATCAATAACAAAATTTATTTGGCTCACACTAAATGTAATATTGTATTTTTCCAATTCACTTGACCCTCTCGTTTCCGTGGTTCCATGATATTTGAGTGTAATGTTCAAATGTTGTATATTGCATGCAGACGCCGTGTAAAATGCAACATATTAATGTCACAATTCCTCAAAAGCTGCTTAAGAGCAAGATTATTAATTAGCCCTTGTGACGACACAACGCCGGAAATACCTGCTCTCTAGTTTGATTCACAACATACTCTTCAACCTACCTCATATACACTTATGAAATTTATTTTTCACAGCATTAGCAATCATTTAGTTAACGCAGTTTAGATGCAATTTTAGATCATCCAGTATTCTGCAACACTGACAATATTTGCGTATCAAATTTCCAGAGCCTAGGATGCTCAAAATTTGCACAACAGTTTTAGTTTAGATATGTAAGGCAACAATGTGTGTTCCCCCTTGTTGTTTACAAGATCGTCGCAACCTGATTCTGAAGAAGCTGAGGGATGTGATCTGTGGTGTTATTAGTGACAGACGTGGACAAGATATTGGGGAGGCTCACCCCGACGCTGAGATCGTCCGAAGAAATGCCCATCAATACAGGACAAGCAGCAATAACCTTCCCCGCTCAGCCAGGACAAGTGTCTCCGTATTCTCTCTACTCCCTCACACTCACTGTATA
The DNA here is from genome assembly GCF_020745735.1 of Hemiscyllium ocellatum. Taxonomy (NCBI): domain Eukaryota; kingdom Metazoa; phylum Chordata; class Chondrichthyes; order Orectolobiformes; family Hemiscylliidae; genus Hemiscyllium; species Hemiscyllium ocellatum. The sequence continues at coordinate 117,775 of NW_026869062.1, forward strand.
TCTGCTATATTCCTGATGAAGGGCTTTTGCCCAAAACGCTGATTTTCCTGCTCCTCGGATGCTGCCTGACCTGCTGTGCTTTTTCAGCAGCACTCCAATGGAAATCTTGTTTCCAGCATCGACAGTGGTCACTTTTGCCATGTCTGTTATAGCACCTACCCACGAACAAGGCTCTTGCTCCACCACTCTCACTATTGTATGCAACACTCTCTTTCTTTCACCCTCACTGTCACTGAAAGCAAATTGAGTTTGAATTTATTGTTTTACCAACATCGAACCAATAAGACATTTTAAAAATGCGGACATTTTGAAAATTGGAGAGAGAGAAAATGCCATCGAGACGGAAGAAGCCTGTGGATCAACCATCATACTCTGGAAGACATTATGAAATAGTCTCTATCAAAGATATTTGTTCATATGAAACTTATTCACAGTAAACAGAAATTTGACGATCCAGAGAATTCAACAGCTGGTAGAGTGGCGTCACAGTGGATAGCTGTGGCTGTGCGATTTTGAAATTAAGTTGATGAAATCTTCATCAGTGTTATTGAAACAGCATAATCTTATTGAGTTGGAGTCAGATAATAAGCAATTGGTGGGGGGATTAGATTTGTGAATAGTTGTTGTGTAACGTTCACTTTTAGAATTAAAAAATTAAATTGACTTTATTTTTTTGAAATAGTGAAATGTGGGAGTTTTCTGTCACTCATATTCTAATAGACTACGAGGTGAGGTGAGCTTTCCTGGGTGTTCACTTTTTTTTAAAAGAGGGGTTCACTGCCATGTTGTAACGCTCGCAAAGACCAACACAGAGCAACGAAAAAATAAATAAGGAGTTAGAAAATTAAATTTGGGAGTAAGTAAGCCAATCATGTAAAGAAAGATTGTAAGAGCTTGTTTCAATGCATAACAGGCAAACGAGAGGCAAAAATGGGCATTTGATCGCTAGAAATTGACACTAGAGGGATAGTAGTGTGGAACAAGGAAATGGCTGAGGAGCTGAATAATTACTTCGCGTCAGTCTTCACGGTGGAAGACACGAGTAATATCCCAAAAATTGAAAAGAATGAATGGTCAGAGCTAGGAATGGTGGCCATCACCATTGAGAAAGAGTTGGGAAATACTGAATGGCCTGACGGTAAGTAAATCACCTGGACCAGATGGACTCCAATCCAGAGTTCTAAAGCAGATAGCTGATGACACAGTGAAGGCATTGGTAGTGAACTTTCAGGAGTCACACGAATCAGGGAGATTGCCAAAGGACTGGAAAATCGCTAACGTGATACCCCTGTTTAAAAAGGGAGTAAAGCAAAATGCCGAAACTTACATACTAAGTAATCTAAACTTGGCTGTGTGTAAGATCCTGGAATCCACTGTGAAGGATGAGATTTCTTAATACTTGGAGGTGAATGGTAAAGTAGGACAAAGTTAGCACGTTTTCATCAAGGGGAGGTCATGTCTGGGAAATCTGTTTGATAACCTTGAGGACGTAATGAACAGCTTAGAGCAAGGAAAGCCAATGGATGTCATCCACCTGGACTTCCAGAAGGTTCTTTGTCAATGTGCCGACAGGAGGCTACCGATCAGGCAAGGGCCAATTGTTTTAGAGGCAAGGTGCTAGTGTGGATAGAAGTTTGGCTGTCTTGCAGGAAGCAAAGAGTTCGATAAAAGTGTCCTTCTCAGGTTGACAATCGGTGACAAGTGGTGTTCCATAAGGCTCAGTGTTGGAACCACAAGTTTTCACTTTATACATTAACGATCCAGATGACGAAACTGAAGACATTCTGGCTACATTTGAAGATGATACAATGATAGGTGTAGGGACAGGTCGGCTCAAGAAGGATATGGACAGGTTAGAATAATGGGCAAAGAAGTGGTAAATGCAATACAAAGTGGGAAATTGTGGGAACATGCACTTTGGTTGGAAGAATACAAACATGGACTACTTTCTAAATGGGGAGAAAATTCTGATGTCTGGAGTGCAAAGGGACTTGGGATTTCTACGCCAAGATTCTCTCAACGTAAACTTGCAGGTTGAGTCAGTAGTTAGGAAGGCAAATGCAATGTTGGCATTTATTTTGAAAGCATTTGAATGTTAAAGCAGGGACGTACTTCTGAGGCTCTATAAAGCTCTTGTCAGACCATATTTGGAGTATTGTGCGTTGTTTTGAGCCCCATATCTCTGGAAGGATGTGCTGGCCTTGGAATGGGTTCAGAGGGCGTTCATGAGAATAGTCCCAGCAATGAAATGCTTAACATATGAGAACGTTTGAGGACGCTGGGTCTGCTCTTGATGGACTTCAGAAGGATGAGGTAGATCTAATTGAAGAATACAGAATACTGACTAGCCTGGACAGTGTGGATGTTGAGAAGACTTCCATTGGTAGGAGACTCTAAGACCCAAGGACACAGCCTTTGAGTAAAGGGAAAACCATTTAGAATGGAGATAAGGAGAAATATCTTCAGCCAGAGAGTGGAGAATCAATGGAATTCATTTTCACAGAAGGCAGTGGAGATCAGGTCATTGAATATATTTAAGACAGAGATAGGTAGGTTCCTGAGTATCAACGAGATCAAGGGTTACAGGGAGAAAGCAGGAGAATGTGGATGCGCAACTTGTCAGGCATAATTGAATGGTGGATCAGACTCGATGGGCTGAATGACCTAATTTCTGTTCCTATGTCCGATGATCTTATGGTTGTAAGCCGCAGCCGATTGCTACCTCTCTATCATTTTGACCCTCCTGACAGCAAAGTGCGAGAGTAAAAATCCCTGAGTCATCTTTACCAAACATGGAGGATTCCTGTTGAGGATTTATGGGAATCGCTCCACTGCTCGAAGGAAAGGAAATTCTGCCAAATCCAACTGTTCCTGGAAGACGTTTCATATCTGAAGTTTCTTTGAGTAGAATAATATCCGAGACAGAATAGCAGTTGGGACACATTATCACTTTTCCATTTGATATGAGTTCGACTACTATGCAACTCTGAAAACCTTCCCTTATTCTATTTCGTCTTAAGACCTGTACATTTGTGTATGCGTCTGTACGTGTGTGTCTCTGTCTCACATTTTTCGGGAAAATGACCTAGGTTACACTTCAAATCAGTGGAGAAGTGGGGCTGGTAAAGGAAACATTGACCTTCCAACAGTGGTCAGAGCAGGAATGGGAAATTCTCATGGGGCTGTTCAAATGGGAATTATTTTCCCCCGAAGTTTCATCCCAAAATGGCAGCTCATCACCACCACTTCCAGCGTAATTACACATGGTCCATAAATGTTGGCCTATCAACAACAGACACATTCAATGAACAAATCAAAAATGATAAACTGCAGCAGAATTAATTGGATAGGAACAAGACTGATAGATAAATGTCTGGTGCCTTCTTGAATTGTGCGGCCTGTGCACATTGACTTTGTGCAGTTCCCTGGCATTTATTCAAAGTTGAGTTTATTCAACATTTGACAGACATGTGAATGGAGAAAAATTGTGGACAGACAGAAAAGTGTTGCGGAGACCACAATCAGATCAGTCATGACCTTACTGTCTGTTCGAGCAATGACAAAGTGTCGAATGACCCACTCCTGCTCCTCAGTCATATGTCCTATGTTCCACTTATTCCTTACAACCACTCTGAACAGGAGCAGATAGAGACCACTTACTCCAAATACCTGGTCCGCAGTAACACAGGATACCATTCAGTCATTAACACTGCGTGGTTTCGTGTGGATTGGAAAATGTGATGTCAAATCCAGGCTGGTTACGAAAGAGGCCTCCCATCTCTTTACAGAGTGTCTCCTCACTGAAACTGGGGTTTCATTTGTTGGTCATGTTGTAGATCCAGATTCACTGTGAATATCTGGCCCATTTCCCTCCCACAGATGGGTCAAAGAATACATATCTCTCACTGTCCTCAACATTCAATAACAGCACTTCCAGGAAAATTGCAACCATTCACTTTCCAAAAACAGAATACAAGAACATAAGAAACAGGAGTAGGTAATTCGGATGCCCACGCCATTATGTGATCATGTCTCACCGACTGTTGGCATTAACTCTATTTTAATGGCCAATTCTTCACACCCTTCAGCTCTCTGACAGGTCAAAAATCCATCTATCTCCTCGTTAAATACTTGCAATGATCTAGCGCCCTTAACTTTCTAGAGCTGAGAATTTCTGACATTCACTACCCTCAATGAGAAGAAAACACTCTCCAGACAGATACCATCCTATTAACATTAACAGATGGGGTTAACTGATCTGCTCAGGTTTGAGGGATTGAGCCGGATATCAAAGCAGGATTTGATTGAAGATTTTATCCTCAGACAGACTTAAATATCCAGAATCATACATCCCGAGTAAAAAAAAAACACAAGCCATGAAATTTATCATCTTCTCAGTGTCTGTGTAGAACATAACGAGTGATTGTCCATCTATATCAAGTTTCAATGCAATGACCTCTTATTCTCTGACAGTGCTACAGATTAACCTACACTCACTCTTCTTTTACCATCAGCCCAGGGATTACTCTGGTGAAATTCATTTGCACTGTTTCCGTTGCAATGAGATCATTCCTTTTAAAGGAGAGAAAATCTATCCACAGTACCCAAATACTGCCTCAACAACAATCTCAGCGATGATCATAATAATTCCTTTCCCTCACTTACCGGTCTCCATTTCTTTATTATGATGTAAAACCCCATTCCGTCTCTATGCACTGCCACTGATGAGGAATTTAAAAGTTTCTTATATTTGTATGTCAGCATCATTAAAGCCAGCAGCAGAGGTGCCCGTGGAGATGCCCATCACTCTTGGGGATAGACTCAGTCAGAAAAATTTGACTTGATATAGGGAATGGTCACCTACCTGAATGGAAATGATAGTAGGAATAAAGAAAACAGGCACAGGAAGGGAGCTAACTTTACCTTTGTTCTTCTCTCACGGGATGTGTGCAGCCCTGGCCAGGCCAGCATGTTATAAGGATCTTGAACTGAGTGACTGGTTCAACTGTTGCACAGGACAGTAAAGAATAAAACAAATTGCTGTGAGTTTGCACAGACCTGACTGGGGAAGGATAACCCATTGATTTCTTTGAAGGACATGATGCAAGCAGATGGGCTTTTTCTCACAAATGATAATAGTTTCAATTCAATTACAATAATTTCCTTCATGGGATAGCAACAGATTATTTTTCTGTGCCTCTAGATTATGTGCAATGTCTTAAGCAGCATGCAGTGCCTGTCTGACTGACAGATTCTGTGCAGTGAACAAGTTCAACATATGCAAGTGCAATTATTCTGTAATTAATATTGGTCAGAAGGGACTTGATGATATGTGTCCAGATTGAACAAAGGCACAATTGATGGTTTATTCAGAAGATGCACTGAGGCGGAGGAGGAGACGGGGATATCATGATGGTGGGATTGGACAGTATTCGTGAGAGGGGAGGATATGGGAATGTATATCTGTGCAGGGCGAGAAGGATTATGGAGTTTGAGAACAGTCTGGTTCTCGTCGCATATTGGTGAGTAATTTGTCATGAGTAATTTGCTCGATACCATTTTGTGAAATGGAATATTTCATTGGAACTGAAAATGTTGCGTTCCACCTTTCTAAATTTTAAATTATATGGGCACTTATTCAGTATAACCTGGCTTAATGAGCAGATAAAATGTCTTACCAGAAACACCAACTATAGCAAGGATAGAATAGTAACCAGCTTGAATAACCAGCAGAAGATTATAGATCCACCAAGCTAATGATATCCCAGGCTGGGAAATTTGTAAAGACCAGAGGATAAACTCATGTCCATTGTTGGAACATTCCAGTCTAATGTTCTCAGATTATGATCTCTCCTCCCCCTCTCTCTGGAGTAGCTGATTCCTGTTAGTGCTGTCGGTGAGCTCCTGCTCATACTATGGTATAACACATAGAACCGAATCCTAAATTAATAGAAGAGGCAAATCCTCCCATGGCACATTTAGGATACACGGAGACTGACATCAATAACATTCGCTGAGCTAATGGTTCCAGTTAACCTGTTTCAATTCAATACTATATTATTAAAATTCAAAATAACGATTAATATCTACACATTCTGATAGGGATATGTGAAGGTGACTGAGGGAACGAATGTTGAGGCTTGTAGGTCAATTCAATTCAATCTGCCTTCGATATGGAAGTAATACTGGAGATTTATCAGAACATGAATTTCATTCCTCATTTATAAATGGAAGCATACATCCTGTACCTGCTGCTCAGGCATTACAATATCAATAAAACATTGAGAGAAGTTCTATCGTTCACATTCGTGAAGAAAATATCCCTTAGACTATGGGCGTTTACAAAAGACAATGACATTATGTTAACATAGAATTATAGGTAAGAGACAATGGGGACTGCAAATGCTGGAGAATTCTGTGTAGATCAAGTGTGGTGGTGGAAAAGGCACGGCTGGACATCCAACAACCGAGGAGCAAGAGAGTCAACTTTTCAGTCAGGAGCCTTCTTCATGACTGGGGAGGGGGAAGAGGGCTGAGAGAAAATGGGTGGTGGGCTGAGGCTGGGGAAAGGCAGGTGATACGAGGATGAAGGTGGGTGGCGATAGTGGTAGGTCTCTGGGAAGTTTGGAGCGGCCGGTGGGAAGGAACATGGACAGGTAGGTCACCTCGAGAGGGCGGATCTGAGTTGGAGAGTTGGATTTGGGATCTAGGTTGGTGAGGGTGGTTTGGAAACTGGTCAATTCAATGTTCATGTCTTGTATTTGTAGGTTCCCGACTCAGAAGATGAAGTGTTCATGTTAACAAGCTGGTAAATCTCTTCCCAACCCTCTCCAGCATAATAATATCCCTCCTATAACATAACGACTAGAATTGCACACAGTACAACAGAAAAGGATTCATCAGTGTTCTGCACAACCTCAGCATTACTTCTCAACATCTCATCTCAAAGTTCTGAGCAATGAAGTAACCTTAAACACCCTGCAGAACAAACTTCAACGAATTATACCTGCGCCCCGGATCCCTCTTTTCTACATAGCTAACAAAGCCTAGCATTAATTGTACAAACACTCCCCTTGTTTGATTTACCAAAATGCAATACCTCGCATGTATCCAAGTTAAACTCCATCTGCCACACATCAGCCAAGAGAGTGATATCACTACCCCCTCTACATTCCCCCTTTGGATTAAAATGACACTCCCCTTACCACTAGGTCCACAAACAACAGCCTTGACTTTCCATAAGATGCAGAGCTTGGTTTGCCTTGCGCAGGCTGAGGGAGGTGTGGGTAAGGAGAAGCTGGATAGTGAACAGTTATCTTGTATGACATCATAATTTTAGGAAGAGGAAAGCCACATTTTAGAGATTTGAAATAGTAACCGGTGTTTTGGGCCCAGAATTGTGCTCTTTCCTCGTCTCTGGTGTTCAGTATTGATATCTACTCGAGATCCTTCATAGTGCAGAGTGCGTTTGCAGGATTTCTTTCCCTGATATAGTAGACTACTGATAACAGCCACTTAAACCGGAAATCATAGCCAAGCAATAAAGATGTTCATAGTTTATCTCAATGGCACAGCGAATGCACTCAACATCCTATAGTTGAGGCTGATAACTTGTACTTTCTTAAAATGAGAAATGTCCCCTGTATAATTTGGTAATGTTAACCAGAATTTAATAAATCCATACACTTAAAATAATACCCAAAATCTGGGCATGGTTTGTGCAGTGGGTTGTGTCCACGTTTCTGAACTGGAACTCAGAGTTCGATTCCAGTTCGTGAATATGTGGTAGTGCCCATATCTCTGGAGAAAGTGGTGTGCATTCATGTCCTGTGGAGGTGTATCACAGCATTTTACAACAGGCTGAAGAACAAACACACAGGAGCACCACGTATCAGCTTGAGGGGATAATGCTGAATGATAGTAGTGACCCTATCACTGTGCCGTAAATTCTAGTTTCAACTCCCACAGAGCTGTTTCACAATATATCTGAACAAGTTGATTAAACTTTTTTGGAATCGTGCCTTGATGGAGAAGGAAGAGGTACGACGACTGAATTTAGACCCAGGATGACTGAAAGCACAGCCATCGTCTTGATTGGAGTCACATTTACACTTTCTAGAGGTTTATAAAATTATGAAGGGCATGGATAGGGTGAGTGGTCAAGGGTCCTTCCCCCCAAGGTAGGACAATCTAAAACTAGAATGCATATATTTAAGGTGGGAAGAGAAATATTTGAAAGAAAATGAAGAGCAACTTTTTTTTTACTGCAGAGGGTGGTGCTTCTATGGAATAAGCGGCCAGAGTAACTGGTGGAGGCTGGAACAATTACAGCATTTAAAGGGCAACTGGGTGGCTTTATGATTAGTGGGACATGGGCCAAATGCTGGCAAATGGGAGTGGATTAATTTCGAATATTTGGATGGCATGAACGAGTTGAAGAGTCTGTTTCCCTGTTGCACATCTCTATGAATCATTGATTTAACTAATGAATATCTCTTTGTAATCTTCAGTTGTTCTTCATTATACAAACACCTTTTACTGTCACCCAAACTCGATGTCATCCACAAATTTGCGAAATACGCCTTGTTTAACTCTCATCTAAATCATTTATATAAATGACAAACAAAAGTGGACCCAACAATTTTGCCTCTGGATCATCACTGCCCACAGGCTTCCAGTTCAAAAAAACAACCATCCACCACCACCCTGTCTCCTGCCATTAAACAATATACACAGAAACACACACGCAATCACACACACATACAGAGACACTGATGCAACCATGTCTTTATGACAAAGGTTAGATTAAAACCACGATCAAGAGTTACAGTGAGAAGGCAGGGAAATTGTGTTGAAAAACACACCAGACAGGATCAAACTGCAAAGTAGACCTGTTGGGCCAAATGGCCTAATTCTAATTTCCTATGCTCTGTGGCCTTAAGGTGTCAGAATTATCTTCCAATGGTTCAGTAGAAGCTAAGTTTGATAAATACATGACTGAACAGTCAATGGGTTTGTGGGATAGGTTTGAGGGGCTGAATGGTATATGCTTGTTCCTATTTTCTGTGCCCTTGTTTGTGAATAGAGGAGGTGACTTGCTGTGAGGTTAACACAGTTTAAAATGAAAGGGGTCTCCCATTTCCATTTGAGATAACGTTGTTCCTTTCTCCTTTAGATTGTGCGATCTGTGGCATTCTCATCCCCCGGGAACAGTGAAGTCTGGGTCATTGAGGTTATTCAAGGCTGACCTTGACGGATCTTTGATGGACAGGGGAGGGAATGTTTATTGGGTGGAGACAAGAGATGGGGTGGTCAGCTACAGTCAGACCAGCCATGATGTTTCTAAATTAAGCAACAGGCTGGAGGGTCCGAATGGCCAACTGCTGCTCCTAACTCACACGTTGTTCTGTCAATTTACCCTCAAGACTGTGACAGAGGGAGAGAATGATTCCATTCAGCTAGTCAGCATCGTGACAACGCAGCGGGAGAAGGCCATAATGCCCATCCATGGCGATAGATAAGAATAGAATGAAGCAGTCAAGTAAATCACACAGCATAGGAGGACGCCATATAACCATCCCAGGCTGTTATGCAGGAGCTGGGGCACCCCCTATAGCTGTCAGGAAATACAGAGTAGAGATCATTATTCATATTGTGTTTGGAAAGCTGTAACTAGTAGAATACTGCAGGGATCTATGTGAGGTCATCAAAAATTACAAACCATACAAATAAATTGGATGAAGAGGATGGAGCTCAGTTTACTCATGCTCCAGGAGAGTCATTCAATAAGATGTCAAATGGAGACAGACCGTCTGAAATGGGACACAGACAGCGGGAGGGCAGAACGTCTGGAATGGGGGTGAGACGGGGGAGGGCAGAGCGTCTGCAACGGGACACAACCAGGGAGGGCAGAGCGTCTGCAATGGGATAGAGACAGGGGGCGGGCAGAGAGTCTGCAATGGTTTCCAGACACGGGAGGGCAGAACATCTGAAATGAGATACAGACATAGGAGGGCAGAGCGCCTTCAATGAAATACAGAGAGGGGAGGGCAGGACGTCTGCAATGGGATAGATACAGGGAGAGGGCAGAGCGTCTCCAAAGGGATGCAGACAGGGGAGGGAAGAGCGTCTGCAATGGGATACAGACAAGGGGAGGACAGAGCATCTGCAGTGGGAGACAAACAGGGGAGGGCAGAGCATCTGCAAAGGGTTTTGACATTGGAGGGCATAGCATCTGCAATAGGAGACAGACAGGTGAGGGCAGTGAGTCTGCAATCGGATATAGACGTTGGAGGGCCTAGCGTCTACAACGGGAGACAGACAGGTGAGGGCAGACCATCTGCAACGGGAGACAAATAGGGGAGGACAGAGCGTCTGCAATGTGATACAGACATTGGAGGTCATAGCGTCTGCAATGAGAGACAGACGGGGAGGGCAGAGAGTCTGCAGTGGGATGCAGATAGTGGAAGGCAGAGCATCTGCAATGGGGTACAGATAGGGGAGGGGCAGAGTGTCTGCAATGGGACACAGACAGGGAGAGGGCAGAGAGTCTGCAATGGGATACAGACGGAGAGGGCAGAGCGTTTGCAATGGGATACAGACAGGAGGAGGGCAGAGCATGTGCATTAGGATACAGACAGGGGGAGGGCTGAGCATCTGCAATGAGATACAGACAGTGGGTGGCAGAGAGTATACAATGGGATACAGACAGAGGTACGGCAGCGCGTCTGCAATGGGATACAGAGAGGTGGAGACGGGTGTATCTGCAATGGCATCGAGACAGAAGACGGCTGTGAGCAAACCTTCAGCAAAAACAAAATCAGTGCAATGTAGGTGATGGGAACTTTTTGTTTCATGGAAAAGACAAAACAGCAGAAAATTATTTAAAGGCAGGGAGAATGCAGAACTCAGTGTTACAGGGGGATTTGTGTGTCTTCGTACATGAATCACATCATATTACTCTGAAGATGTTGCAAGTGATTTGGAAGGGAAATGGAATGATTCTGTTTCGTGCAAGGGCTGTTGGGTATGATCTAAGCCATGTTTTTTGCATCAGTGCAGGGCATTGCTGAGATCACATCTGATGTACTATGTGTAGTTATAATTGCCTAAACTGAACAAAAAGGTTTAGAAACATTTCAAAGATGTTGCCCTTCACTCGTTCTTGGGATGAAGGCATTCTGTTATGAAGAATTAACAGTTCATACTGAGAATGAAAGATGTTTTATTGGCCATATAAGACCTTGAGAAGAGTGTAGTTGGTGAATAACGGTTGGATATTTCTTCTTCCGTGGGAAAATAAAACTGGGGAAATACTTTTAGAATAAGTCAGGTTCAAAGGAAAGGTTATTGGACAGAAAATTTGAACTGTGAATTCTCTTCCTACATGCTGACAGACAGGCTGAGCTTTTCCAGCAATTACTGTATATGTTTAAGAATATCAATTTTAACACAGATATTGGAAAGACATGAAACACTTATTTTTACATTTTGCAAGCATTAATTAACAAATCTTCCAAACAAGTAGGACCATTTATTCTTAATGAATTGATTCTGCAATAACACACTGACCTAAATTCGAGAATGTGATGGAGTCATATAGATCGGACAATGTTCAAGAAGAGCTCACAGAGTCCAGTGTGGGACTGCTAACGTTACTGATTTAACTTACAGATGGAAAATGTAGCCGCACTGTGGAGGAACATTCTATTGCTCCTTTCTGTTTCCCTGTCGCTCATCACAGCAATGTGTGGGCGGGAAAAAAAAACAGTCGTCTTTCCCACTAATGGAGGATTCCTGATGAGGATTCATTGGAATCTCCACATTGCCTGAAGCAAAACAATTCAGCCAAATTCAAATGTTTCATGAAGAAATCCCATTGTCAGAAGGTTGTGCAAGCATAATGACTACAGAGGTAATTATCTGACTCGATAGTGAGGGGAAGAGACAGGAGATTCTGTGGCTACAAATGGGAATCCGGAATGGTGCGTAGCCTCCCACATGCCAGGGCCCAGGATGTCTCAGAGCGGCTGCAGAACGTTCTCACCGGGAACCAATATCCTGGCAGGCAGGTTTGCAACTGCTGCAAGAGAGGGTTTCAACTAGATTGGTTGGGGTTGGGGAGGGGTGAGACTTTAAGAATTCGACAGGTTTAAAGGAAAGATTATCAGACCGAAAAATTGAACTCTGATTTCTCTTCATAGATGCTGTCAGACAGGCCGAGCTTTTCCCGCAATTTCTGCATTTGTTTAAGAATAAAACATACTCATCTTAGCACAGATATTGTGAAGAAACGAAATGCTTATTTTTACATTATGTAGGCACATATCAGCACATCTTCAAAACAAGTAGGGTCATTTAATGTTTATGAATTGATTCTGCGTACGACAACAGCAATAATGCTGGAATCGAGAATGTGCTGGAGTCATATAGTTCGGACAATGTTCAAGGAAAGCTCACGTGGTCCAGTTTGGGGTCTGATAATGTTACTGATTTAACTTACAGATGGAAAAATTGTAGCTTATCGGTGAAGGAACAGTCTATTGTGCCCTTTCTGTTTCCCTGTCGCTCAACATCGCAATGTGTTGGAGTGAAATTGAAAGCCTAGTCGTCTTTCCCAGTTATGGAGGATTCCTGATGAGGATTCATTAGAATCTCCCCACTGTCTGAAGCAAAGCACTTCAACCAAGTCCAACGGTTTCAGGAAGAAATCCCATTGTCAGAAGGTTGTGCGAGCAGAATAGCTTCAGAAGTAATTATTCAGACTCGATAGTGTGGGGAACAGGCAAGGGATTCTGTGCCTGCAAATAGGAATCCAGGATGGTGTCTATCCTCCTACATCCAGGGTGACTTGGGGCGGCTGCAGAACATTCTCACCGGGGCGGGGAGCAGCCAGAAGGCTTTGTGCACATCAGTAGAAATGACACATGCAGAAATAGTGATGAGGTCCTGCAGAGTGACTGTATCGATCTAGGGAAAAGGTTAGAAGACTGGACCACGACAGTGGGTAATATCTGGTTTACTTTCAGGGCTCCGTGCTAGTGAGGGTAAGAACAGGAGGATTCAGCATTACCGATACCACTCATGGTATTATAAACCTCTAAAATGTTACCTCTCAGCCTCCTACGCTCCAGTAGAAAATGTCCGAGTCTGTTGAGCCTGTCCTTATAATTCAAACACTCCATTCCCAGCAAGATCCTGATAAATCTCTTCTGAACTCTCCCGAACTTAATAATATTCTCGATATAACAGGGTGATCAGAACTGCACACAGTCCTCCAGGACATGCCGCACGAATGTCCTGTGCAACCTGATAATGCCGTCCCAACTCCTGTACTCCAAGGACTCTCCACTGCTATTCGTCATTTATATAAATGATTTGGATGTGAACATACGAGATATAGATAGTAAATTTGCGGATGACATCAAAATTGGAGGTACAGTGAACAGTTAAGAATATTGCCATAGAGTAAAACGGAATCTTATTCAGATGTGCCAATGGACTGAGAAGTGGCAGATGGAGATATATTTAGATAAATGCGAGGTGCTACATTTTGAAAAAAGCAAATCAAGCAGGACTTACACGCTAAATGATAAGGTCCTGGAGAGTGTTGCTAAACAAAGAGATCTTAGAGTACAGGGTCATATTTCCTTGAATGTAGAGTTGCAGGTAGATAGGTTAGCGATGTAGGTGTTTAATATGCATTCCTTTATTGTTCAAACCACTGAGTACAATAGTTGGGAGGGCATGTTGCGGCTGTGCATGACATTGGTTAGGCCACTTTTGCAATATTGCGTACAATTCTGGTCTCATTCCTATCGGAAAGATGTTGTGAAACTTGGAAAGTTTCAGAAATGATTTACAAAGATGTTGCCAGCGCTGGAATATTTGAGCTGCAGGGAGAGGGAATAGGCTGGGACTGTTTTCTCTGAATCATTCGAGGCTGAAAGGTGAATTACAGAGGTTCATAAAATCATGAGAGGCATACATAGGGTAACTAGACAATGTCTTTTCCCCAGGATGGACGAGTCCACAACTAGAGGGCATAGGTTTAAGTTGAGAGGGGAAAGATTTAAAAGGGACCACAGTGGCAATTTTTAGACATAGAGTGTGTTATGTGTATGGAATGAGTTTCCGGAGGCTGGTAAAATTAAAGTATTTTTAAAAAAATACATCTGGGTGGGTGTATATATAGGAAGGGTTCAGAGGGATATGGGCCAGTGTTGGCAAAATTGACAAGATTAGATTGGAGTACCTGGTGGACATGGACAAGTTGTACCAGAGGGTCCGTTTCCATGCAGTACATCCCTATGACTCTCTGTCTATATAATGAAGAGCATCAAGTGAAATACCTTCATAACCGCCCTGTCTACATATGAACATACTTCAAAGAATTATGCCTGAAAACCTAGGTTGCTCTTTTCTAGAACACTACCAATGGCTCAACATTTAATTGTATATGTGTGTTTAAGTTTGTTTTACCAAAGTACAATACCTTGCATTTATCAACATTAAACTCAATCTGCAATTATTTAGCCCAGTGAGTGATAATACTGGGGAAGAAAGGCTGGAAAGTAATCAGTTGCTCTGTATCATTTAATGGTTTTAGGAAGAGGGCAGTCACACGTGAGAGATGGGAAACAGTGATCAGTGTTTCAGGCCAGAAAGCATGCTCTGTCTTTGTCTCTGATGTTCAGTGTTGATATCTATTCGAGATCCTTCATAGTGCAGTGTATTTCTGCAGGACGTCATTCCCTCTTATTGCAGACTACAGATAATAGTCATTTAAACTGGAAATAATAGCGAAGTATTTAAAGATGTTCATAGTTTATCTCGAAGGCAGAGCACATAAACACGAAATCTTACAGTTGAGGCAAGTACCTTGCATTTTTTAACAACGCTATTATTTTAACTGGGTAATTCAGTAACGTGAACCAAAATTCTGTAAATCCATACCGATCTGAAAACAGGCATTTAAAGTTAAAAATTTGGGCATGGTTTAGATCTTGTGTAGTCGGTAGTATCCCTGCCTCTGAGGCAGAGCTCTGGATTCTATTCAATTCCTGAACTTGTCTGGTCGTGTCCCTTGCTCGAGACCAGACAGTCTGGATTCAGGTGCAGCATGTCAGAACAGGCTAATGAACGAAAACATAGGAGAATAATGTTGCAATTCTTGGGGCTGTTGTGGAGTGCTGGTAGTGTCCCTACCTCTGGTCCCCAAAGATCTAAGTTCTAATCCAACTAGAGATGTTTGATAATATCTCTGAACGCGTTGACTAAAATGTTTTAAAATTGTGGTTTAATAGAGATGGAAAAGGTGTCAGCATTGAATTTCAGAATTTAAGCCCGGAAACACAGACACTGGGTGGGAGGCATATTTGCACCTTCTAGAGATGTATAAATTAATGAAGTGCATGGATAGGTGATGAGTAGTCGTGATCTTTTCCACATGGTTGGAAGTCCAAAATTAGAAGGCATAGATTTAATGTGTGAGGGGAAAGGTTTTAAAGTAACCTCGAGGCAACCTTTTCACTCAGAAAGTGGAGCTTGTACATAATGAACTGCCAGAAGAAGTGGTGGAGGTTGGCATAATTACAATATTTAAAAGGCACCCAGATGAGTATATTAACAGGAAGGATTTAGAATCATGTATTCCAATTGGTGGGAAATAGATTAAACTCCCTACAGTGTAGCACATGTCCACACCAATCTCTGAAGAGGTATCCACCCAGAACTATCTCACTACATTTATCCAGACCAATGCATCTAACATTATATGCAACTTAGCGTGGCCAATTCACATAACCTGCACAACTTTGGACTTTGGGAGGAAACCGCGAAGACACAGCGAGAATGTGCAAACTCCACACACTCAGTCACCTGAGCCAGCAATCAAACCCAGGTCCCTGGCACTGTGAGCCAATCGTGCTAACCACTGAGCCACTGCATCACCCAAGTAGGGCATGATTAATTTCAGAAATTATGGAAGGATTGGTCAAAAGTGTTTGCTTCCGTGCTGTACAACTCTAAGATTCATCAAGCCATTTAATCTAGGTCCCTGTGTAAACTTCATTGTCCACTATATAGCCAGACTTGGTTTCATCCACAATCTTTCTAACCACGCCTTCTAGAATTCTCATCTGAATAATTTGTATAAATGTTAAACAAAAATGGCTTGAGCAGAAGTCCCTGTGGAACACCACTCGCACAGTGTCAGAAAGCTGGTCCCTTTTCTCTAAAAGCTTCCTTTTCTCAAAGATACTGTGTCCTTGATTTTATTTTTCAATGGGGTCGTAAATAGTTCTCTGCTTCAAGGTGACTGGTTTGGTACAGAGATTAAACGGTTTTGCGATTTAGGTATAATGAGAGGGGAATGGTCAGCTCTTCAGGTGAGCAGTTCAGTCCAGAACCAGTTTGTAGTTCGGCTGTGTGGACAAGCTCTCTCTTCTCTCTATCTCTCTATCTCTCTGTCTCTATCTCTCTTTCTCTCCTTATGCCCTTCTAACTTTAACCTGTAAGCATTTTTCCATTTGTACATTTTTTAAGGGTGGTATGCATACTGAGATGGTTGTGTACTTCCAGAACAGCTAATTAAGTCTAGTTTGAATAGATTGAGTTCCGTAGGGGTTCTTTATTCTGAGCTTTGTGTTTCATTGAGTAGTTTTGTGAATATTTTTGTCTATTTTAAAACCTGATAATTTTTACTATGCACTTACTGAAACAAATTACAAACCACTTCAACATACACAAAAACAATTATATCAAGGCAATATTTAAAAGGGCCACAACACACTGCAGCACACAGAAATGTAAAAACAGGAAGAAGAACATATATTCACCAAAAACGGATACCCTCGCAATTTCATCAACAGATGCCTAGCGGAAAGACAACGGAATGAGGACATGCACAACCCAAGGACTAGCCACACTACCATTCATCAAGAGCATTTCCGAACCGACAGCCAGACTACTGCGACCACTAGGACTCATAACAGCACACAAACCAACAGCCACTCTCAGGCAACAACTCACCAGAACGAAGGATCCGATACTCAGCATGAGCAAAAGCAATGTAGTGTACAAAATCCCATGCAAGGACTGCACTAAATACTACATAGGACAAACAGGAAGACAGTTAATGTTCCACATCCATGAACACCAACTAGCCACGAAACAACATGACCAGCTATCCTTAGTAGCCACACATGCAGATGACAAGCAACATGAATTCGACTGGGACAATATACAATTATAGGCCAAGCCAAAAGAGAACCAGCCAGCGAGAGGGCACGGCATTCGTCCACACATTCAATCAATAAGCACATCGAATGGACCAATATACTGACCACTGCAGCGGACAGCTGGAACTGACACCGGAAGCGGCAGATACAAGTCACTATTAATGCCGGAGGAAACATCACAGAAGCGCTTCACAGGAGGCTCGCAAGCACTGAGGATGTCACCTAGAAAGGCGACGAAACGTCTGCAACACTAAGTCCCAGCTGGGCGAACAGAACCACAACAATGAGCAACCGAACTACAAATCTTTTCACAAATTTTGAACAAATTACAAAGTTAGGTCTGCGCTACCTGCCCAAGAATATTTTGAGTGGTTTGGCCTAGTCCATAACAACAGGCCTTCAGTCTGAAAAATAACCCTCCTCGATAATGCTGTCTCCTGCTGTTAGGTAAACACACACAGACACAGACAAGTACACGACACACACACACATACACACGCACCCAGACACACACACACACCCACACATACACAGATGCACACACAGACACACATACACAGATCACGCGCAGAACTCACGCACACAGAGCCACACCGATACATGCATACGCACAGACACACAAACACACACAGACAACACATGCACACAGACACACATGGACCCCCAAAGAGAGAGAGACACACACACACTGATATGCACGCACACACACGGTCAGATACACAGAGAGAGAGACACACACGTGCATGTGCGTGCCGCACACACGCGCACACACACGCGCACACACACACGCGCACAACACACACACACACAAACACACACACACACACACACACACAAATCATAGCGTCTTTTGGATATACTCGATAAGTTATGATTAAAGCTGGGCTCAAGGCTTTTTGTGAGA